>NC_051178.1:138899250-138915991 GCF_013339695.2 Rhipicephalus sanguineus
GCCGTCTTCACGACAAATGAATTAGGCCAGAATTGTTCGCAGGAGAAAATTTCAGCCCAATCCTGGGCTGGACATAAAGTAATATTAGACAAGATTCTTGGACATGAGAAATCGCAGTGAGGAGCTACACGCTCTGTGAATTCTGCCCCAGACATGACAAACCACCTCCTTTTTCGCCGCTACTCGGTACTGCAAGCAGTACCGAGATAGCTTTGTTGCTTTGTTGCTTTGCTTTGTTGCGCACATACTTGCCCTTGAAATTCCACCCTTTTCCGCCACGGCAGCTGATCGATTATTCACTCGATGGGAGCGCGTGAAAGAGGCATTGCGAAAGCATGTTAATACAAGAAAATTTTTTTCTGGACAAATTTCATTTCCTTTCTATGGGAAACTAGAAAATTTATTGAATAAGCATTCGCGCAGTTACCGCTATTTCCAGCATGAACAGAAGGCTGTCTGCATTTAGCAATACCCGATGTCTCTATGCGTGTGATGGCAAAACAGTTTTGGCATGAAACAGTTTTTTCGTTCTTCGTTCTGTAAACAAAGTCATAGACAGGAGCCGGCACAATGAAACCTACGGTAAGATAAATCTTGTTAAAAGAATGATGAAATGCGTTAAACAGGTTTGCTCAGCATTTCGACAGGAGGAGATACCTCCGTAGAACATGGTTTAGTTTGTCGATAGGTCGGATGGCCCGTTTATATATGCACACTTTTCTCTTCAACAACTTTTTTCTCACTTCTGAACGCCTTTTCTTAGTATAATGAACAGGAACAAAGGGAAGCGCATACTTGACAAGCGAACGAGATTCTCCAGACGGTATTTGCGAAACCTAAAGAAATATACAGCGAAGAATATCCACGCAGAACATTGTGCGTCACAGAGCGTCAGAGGCAAAGAGGACGTCTGAATTTTGCGTTTGTTTCTCGTCCTACATTCTTCCGTGATTGATAAATCGTAAATTGAAAAGCACTTGCTCGTAACCGAAACGTCCTTCTTTAAAGCGGAGGCGTCGTGAGGAAGATTTTGAACGCGCGTTCCTTTACAGTAAACATTCATCTGCGATTAATCTCTGCTGTTTTGCCTGTCACTTGCGTTTTCTCTTGAACTTGTCTGCTCACAATGTACACACGCCAGCTTGCATATCTTTTGTAAATTTTCAAATGAGCCATTGTCATTTCCAGAAGTTGACCTTTTCCTTATTCGCCTGAGCATTGTCAAAGCAAAGCTCCAGGAGCAGTGAAACAATTACTAGACATGAACAAGGATTCTCACCTTGGAAAAATCGACTATTGCTTGCAATAAGTTCTCAGTATCCTTTTGCGTGTCGAACTGTGCTTTGTAGTCAGAGAAGTTACGCCCACTTACACTGCCACCCATATTCCGTCTTGAAGTATTTTCCGGGTGAAATAAGCATAATGCTTAAGACTAATATTATGAATAGCGATCTCTTCAGATGCGTCTCATAATCGCGAAGCACACCTCTCCTGTATCACTAAACAAGTGAAGTGGCTCTCATATATAAAGGAGTACCCCCACACAAATTTTATATCTTGTTTTTTTTTTTCTGTTGCAACAAATTAAGCAGCCAACCCAACTATCACAGCTGCAAATCACTTTTACTCGAGTGCGCGACAGTTAATCATTTTGCGACGTTTCTGTAGCGCCCGGTAGCAGTTTCTGTTTTCCAGAGCACCAAGAAAGGCGAGACCAAGCTTTTCTTTTTTTTTTTTTGCGAGCACGACTGGCCACGTTAGCACACAAAAACAGTGGCACACTCCCCATGCGCGCGCGCGCGGCATTGCGTGCACGTGAGCACCGCGCTGACACTACGGGAGGCAGCACCGGCTTCCAAAGCAACGTCGAGCGGCGCCACTGCTCTTATCGCAACTGGGGGCATCCACAGCCCCAACACTGCCACCCCCGCTTCTGCGCACGCGCAGAGTTCTCGGATTACACCTGTGGTGCGTCACAATGTAACTATTGCTGACTAGCAGTGATCGGGCCGAATGAGGAGCGCATGCGCGCACGTGTCCTTGCCGCCGCCGCTACCAAATCTGGTGGCAAACCGCCTTCGCGGGCCGCGTTTGCCCCCGCTGACGCATAGCTCGGCCGCGCGAGCGTCGCGCCCATACTTGAGCTTGGGTTCCTATACGTAAAGAACATGCAATTCAACACAAATTTGTGATGTACGCGGTTTTTGGTTGTTTACACTGAAACCAGGTTGAGGTCGGCGTTGCGAGGTACGTGCTCCGTTTCGCGTGCCGTTGCGCGGTACACGCTTTAGGATATGTTCGCCGATGATACCTTGTAGATGAAGTGGTTGTGTCCACACAAATCTGCCTCCCAGTCTATTTCGCCATGGCGCTTCTTTTAGATGCGAAGCATCTTATGGTAGAACTCAATCCGATGTGCGGCGTCACCACCCTTATGCGCATGCGCATACCCCCCCCCCACACACCTCCTCTCCTGTCGCCATCTCTACCTCTCACCCTCTCCACTCCCTATCCCCTCCCCCTCTTCCCTCTCTGCTCCCCCTCTCTCGCGCCTCATTCTCTCCTGCGACGAGAAGGCAGCAGCGACGCCTCCGGCGTCTTCACGTGTCACGAGCCGCCGATGGCCGCCTCTGCTTCTGTGGCTCTAGACGCGGGGCGCTCGTGCTGTCCTTCCCTCGTTGAAGAATTCCACGACGACACCAATGGCATGGACTGCAGAGAGGCAGACGCACATGATCTTGCGACTTTGCGGGAGGCGAATACCTCGGACGCCGACAGTTCCACACAGCGGGAGCTGGATGAAGACTGAAAGACAGTGCTGATTCTACGCCAGAGGAATGCACAGGCTCAAGAACGCAAGAAAAAAAATTACACTATCTCCCGCTCAAGCTAACCATCTCCAGCTGCTTCGCATCCACACATGGTTCCCTTTAGCGGGAGATGGTGTAATTTTTTCAGTACTCCTTTAACAAATCCGGATATCGTCTTTCCTCATTTTATGGTGATTTCACAGAAGGCTCACGGGTGCCTGACTCAGGGCCACCTTGAATATTGCAGAGATATGGTCATCTTTTTTTTCCGAACTAAAATAAACGGGAGCTTTAGCCACGCCTCAACGGCAGAAATAAAAAAATAAATAAGACGAGGCAACACTGAAGGAAAAGGAATAATTTCTTGCTTGGGTCAGAATTTCTTGATTCGTCGCCGCTATTCACATGGGAAAGTGTATAGCAAAACCCCACGCTATTTACTCGGAATTTGTATCAGGCATATGCGAAGTTTCCTCTGCTTGAATGTAATATATTGCCAATGCGTCCCTCTATTACATTCAATAATGCGGTTTCGGTGGTCGTGCTACATGCAGCGCAAAAAGCAAGTATTAAACTAGCGTTTCACAATGGTTTCCGCTGCGGCAATAAGTGCAATCTTAAAACGGCACTGCGAGCGCAGCTTGGTGGATTCAACCAATAACTATTTCTCCGCAATACTGCGGCACTTCAGAAGAGCAAGCGACCAGCGTAACCACGCCAAACGATACTGGGGGCAATTTCGGTTGTGTAACAGTCGGAAAGCTAGCTGGAATTCTATGGTGTGTTGATAATATCGCGTTCAGTTTGTGGGACTATTTTGTACACAGCGGCTTGGTAGCGAGCACAGTACGTGACATCGTGTTCTCAGCGGCACGACGAAAAATGAGATTTGGTGTGTCGAAAAAATAGCCGTGACTACGTTACCCGGTAAGCGCGTTTTCATTTTTTGTTAACAGGAAAGAATTAAGGGACACAACAAAAACAGTGACAGCGTTACCGTGGAAATGAGAGTGGTGTTATACCGTGCATATTTTCAACAGTAATTATTTCGTCACCAACTGTGGCAATTAGGCGAAGTTATTTTCTGGGGGCAAACACGGTTCTCCTACGCAGTTGACCTACAGTGGGCCCTGTGCATTGTATTGAAACATGACAATGTGATCATAAAAAATGCCAGGCCTGCACTGAAACCGCAGCACAGTCACAGCGAAAGCTGGAATAGCGGCGTTTCTAGATCCCGTTAAGCTCTCTTGGGGCTACAATACAAGTGCACTAGAAAGTTACCCACTACGCCATAAATCACAATTTTTGTGAAGTTGGGAAGCACCTACTAAGCCATTATTCGTCATTCTGCGGAGAAGCGAGGCACCAGCTACACGTCTGTAAGGCATTATGTGCACTTTGTTGACGCGACAACTGATGACGATGAAGAATCATCCCTCAGCCCTTTGTAATGAGTTGAAATCGTTAAACGGCCCACCAGTTATGTAATTTGCATTGGGTGACGCCCGGTCGCTATTTCCCTCTCCCGTCATGCTGTATAACATACGTTGACGTGGAAAAGAGACGGGGGGGTGGGCGAAGAACTTTACTGAGAACCCAAGAAAATGGATCATGCGCTTATGGGTTTTCTTGGCAAGCAATACAAGTGCACTTGCGAGGAACCCACGACGCTATAAATCATTGTAATTTTTGAGAATTAGGGCAGCAGGCACTGTGCCATTTTTCGTCATTCTACGGAGAGACGGCCGATGCTTACATCTCTCGAACGGCTATGCAAATACATGGCGCTAGCTGACAACGTCGAAGCTGGCATACTTTTGCCTGGACACTTCAGTGGGCATTCATAACATTACGCGTTTAATTTTAAACGATAGGTGTAGTGGAACACAGGTGAGGGGAACGCATCGCTCAGTTTGACCAGACTGCCGAGTTCACATCGATGCAGCTATTGTATCCTATATATAATACACGTACTTTTTGTTATGCAACGCACATGAAGAAGGGAAGAGAGACAGCCGTGAAATTTTGCGTGAAAATTTATATGGCATTTCATGCCCCTCTTTCATGCCATTTATATGCACGAGGACGCGAACACCCTGTGTCATAACCTTCATGAAAATACTGTATTATTTAGGAAGTGTACAGGTTTTCATACAAAAGTCCATATCATTATATATAAGTGGACAGACGACATTTCGAACGTACGTATTTTTGAAATCGTTGTAATAAAAGATTTCCCATAAATTTTGTAGATTTTCTGTAAAAATACTTTTAAAACCACTTTCAATTTCAACAGCTGTACATTACCCATGAAGAACTTGTGCAAATGTGAAAACCTGTGAAGGATAATTGCAATGCCAGCAGAAAATGGGCTATATTTAGTAAGTTTCCTTCAATGCCCCTTTTCCCGAACATGCAGCGCGGCTCTTTTACTGGTGACGACGTTTGGCGAGAGGGCGCGCCGTTCAGCAAACTTACATTGGAATGTGAAGGTGTAGTGCGGAATTGGATTTTTTGGCGAGTTTTTGCCGATCTTCTGCGGTGATCAGTAATGACATGCTAGTGCGTATACAATGAACCTCTTGTAAGCAGTTTACGGGGATTTCAAAGCAGTCTTCTTGCGGCAGAAGTAGGAAAATGTGGCTGGCGAACATGCTGTCTCAATGGCAATTCTTTACCGCCATGCAAACGCCAAAGCATGCATGGCTCTTGAATTCAGCACGACCATCGCCTATAAAGGCAGCTGAGCAGCCGTGTTCTTTAAGAATGAAACAGCTAACTATTTTAAGTGTTATGTTGAACCATTCGACCCGTAATATGCAGATTTGATGAGAAGTTTGGCATTTTTTTCGCACGTCTGTATACTTGCAATGAGGGAATGCATTGTCTTGTAGATTGGCATCCAGAAACTCGTTGGCGGTGTTTGCGAGGCACAATCGAAGACCAGTTCTCAGTTTTATCTTGACAGACAAGCAAGAACGCCACGTTCTCGAGCCAAAAGTTCATTAGAACAATACGGACGCGAGTCTTGCTGCAGCCTTCTTCGAGGTGACGTTGCTGTGACGTCGAAGAACGCTGCAGAAAGACTGGGAAATACGGAACTCTTTATCGAGCGAACTTATCCCCGGAATGTGAAGCGTCAAGGTACAAGCAATTCACACCGTACATTCGTCGGCCGTGGAGTCGTCGGCCCTGGAGTAGTAATCGGCGGAACACGTTGTCTTTCATACAGCTGTCATCGAACCTTCTAGCGTTATCGCTGGTACTCGGGTAAGCACTGGAATAAACTTGACTATTCGCGTCGTGCGCGTAATCTTAACAGAATGGTGTCAACAATCGCGAAGCTTCCCAAACATTGCTGCGCGGTCTGCGTCGAGCATTGCTAACAGTTTTTATGGTGGAAACCCGAATACATCAAAATAAAGCAACAAACGCTCGCGGCAATATTATATCAACATCTGAGCACGAATGGAGCGGTTCTGAGCGCGAGATCTCAGTGTAAAATAATGACTATCCCTTCGACACGATTGCAGTAACAAACGACGTAGTAAACAGCTGACACACTCGATGTTTCCAGCCTTTAAATACGATGATTGAACGTCCGCACGCATCGGAGGAAATTAGGAGGCTTGCATACTAATTGCTCACCTCAAACAGCAAGAGACCTCTTCATTGGAACGCTGCTGGTTTGTTTGTTTTATCATGAATTTTGTGCGATATCAACGTACGCTTAATTTGAAGGGCCGTCTTGTTTTACAACGTACTGGCAATACTTACCAAAACTTTCGGTGAGACTAGTCAAATGCAATAGAAAAATTTGCAACAACTCAGGAGATCACAAACAATAGCTGTCTTTTTCCTCCGCGATATTCATATCTTTTTTATTGTGAGAAGCAGCACGAAAAGAAAATCCGTCAGGTCAATACGTCCGTTTCATAGCACCAAATAATGAGGGACAGAGCCACATGAGAAGCCCTTTTGAAAGCGTTATGTGAAAGTATCTCAGCCTTAGAAGTGCTTCACGAAGAGGGACGCTCCTACTTTAGTTAGAGTTTCTATCTGTGGCACTATTCTCGGCTTCTGTAGGAAAATTGTAGGCCAAATCAACACATGGACCGACAAAGTACACGGGATAGGCGCCAGTCCCGTGTTTTTTGTCGATCCTTGTGTTGTTTTGCGCTAGAATTTTCCTACAGAAATCATGAACCAACTAGCCCCATAAAGCGTTTCGCTATTCTTACCTTTTTGAACACTGCGAACAAGGTGCTTCCTTTGCGACACTCACTTGTCAACAGCTTTTGTTCAGGAATTTCAAAAACGGACGACTGCCTGTGGAGATTCCACCACTGAAAGTAGGTCAGTGTCAGGCGGAAGTGCGGAACAAAACAAGCCCTGCAGCAAGGCAGAGGCAGTACGTCGAGAACGGCGAGAATTCACGGAGGCAGCGTGCTTCGTCTCCTTTTGGGTGACTTGGTGGAAGCCCTATAATGTCTCTATGTTTAGGAGATGTTTCCTGAAGCACGTCTCTATTCGAAGCGCTGAACACGAACCTCATGATACTTTTGCGAAGAATAGAGAATCGACAAGCTTCAACAAAATGCGGGAAATGTTTACGAAGTTGCACTTACTTCGATATTTAATCTCAAAGGGTTCCTAAATAAAGTTATGTCATTTTCACGTTCATACAAAGGCTTTACTAAAGCTTGTCAAAAAAATTAATATCGCAAATGTAAGTGAATGTCTGTTATCGTTATTACAATACTAAAAGCTGACATCGAAGAGAAGGCCTGAGCTTGCTCACTGTTGCATAACAGGCACAGCAAATGACATCATACTAAAAGTTAACGGATATCTATAAAATAGATTCATATCGGCGCACAGAAGTATGCTTGTGGTTGACATCCTACTACACACAAAATAAATATGGGGTGAACGTTTTTATAAACCAAGGCGACACCTACCTACTTAGTGGTCAAATGGTACAATTCATTTTCGCCCCAGGAAAACTACAAAGCAAATTGCCATTGCAAGTATAAAGAATATTAGTATACACGACATCTTCCTGTAGAACAATACGTTACTAAACTGTGAAGTAAACGACTTTCCCGTGGTAAAATGTAGGGGCATTGTTTCTTCTGGGGATTAGAGATGCGTGCCTCGCAATGGGCGTACAAACTGTCGCAACTTGTCGCAGCCATGCATCTCTCGCAAACATTCAGATTTGGTCGGTCTGATTCGGTTGGCTTAGCAATGCAGCCCTCGGAGCTGCTCTCTCCAATGCTCACTGATTATTCAATGAGAAAGAGACAACATACTATAAAGTTCGCAAGATGCTATTGGGCCCCGCAGGGTAACAGTCAGCTCAACAGAAGGGAGTTTGTCGTTTTCAAAAACAATTAACAATGCCTTCGCCGCCGATAGACTTACACGAGTGGTTATAGGCTAACGGTGACTTCGTACACCGCACAAGCCTGGCTGACTGTGACGTTGTACGCGTGTGCTCGCAGCATCTTTCTCTCTCTTTTATTGCGATAGCAATTATATGGACAGTCTCGGCTGGATTTTGCCGTCGCCGTCATGCACCGTATATGTATAAGTATGTATATATATATAAAAGCCCCAAAGAAAAACAATTCAGAAAAATGCTTCCGAAGCGCGGAATCGAACCAGGGACCTCTTGTTCCGCAGCGAGTGGCGCTATCCACTACGCCACGAAACGCAGATCCTCCACGTAGCTAACGGCGAGCGTTATATACATACCTTTTACCGCTGGACGGACTCACAGACGGCAGGCGATAATAACCTTTCTTCATTACCAGCGAGATGGCGCTAGCAGCGCGACGGGCGCATATAAAAGTCGTTGGCGAGCTCGCTCGCTTCTTATATTTGCGCAGGGAGAACCTTGGCCTTCCGTTGTCTGCTCGCGCGGTTTTCTCGCGGTGAGGGGAAGAGGATTGTTTCACGCTTTCACCGTGATGTCCGCGCTCATGTCACCGAGCGTACGAAAGCCACTCGAGCTGAAGGGACGCCGCTAAACGAACAAACAGAAGATGAGCGCGAACTATCAAGTGTCACAGCTCGACAGTTGAAGCACGCTAGTTTCCTTCGCTGCTTCGGCCGCCTTTGCAACAGGAACGCTGTTCAAACTGAGAGTATCCATTGGCGAGCCTCACTTCGTATAGCATTAATTTCTTGCTATCGCATTCATTGCTTCGCCCTTGCGGCGAAACTGTGACTTTTTATTGCGATAGCAATTATATGGACAGTCTCGGCTGGTTTTTGCCGTCGTCGTCGCCGCCGTCATGTTGTGTATATGTATAAGTATATATATATATATATATATATATATATATATATATATATATATATATATATATATATATATATATATATATATATATATATATATATATATATATATATATATATATATATGCAAAAGGTCCAAAGAAAAATAATTACGAAACTGGTAAGGGAGGGAAGATTGTTGCGGTACATTCAATGGTGACATGGAATATCGTGGACGAGTTGCCGCAGCCGGGGCAGCGGTCTGCATAGCAGTACGGGTAAAACTTGCTTAGAGATACAAGATTCGGGTAACTGTTGGTCTGTAACTGGCGTAACGCTACTGCCTCCTCTCGCGAGAAAGATGGCCGTGGCGCGCTGTGAGTGCGACCGTCATGCGTGTAATGACGAAGGATGTCTTTGTAAGTGAGAAGAAGATCTCCCCACCTGGAACTGGTTACCTCGCAATGCTGGGCCGTCCGGAGGGAAATTCAGCGGGCGATAGCGTGAACGCACTCATTGCCCGGTAGGGAGGCATGACCAGGTGTACAGAGTAAGTGGATGCGAAAAGAAGCGGATAATTCAATGTGCGGAATCTGGTTGAGGTAATTCGCCACATTGTTTTGAGAGACATTTCATTGATGAGGCCCTACTTCTGCCAAGCCTGAAACCGGGCACGAAGGGAAATGTGTTTCAGCTCCACTAACGTCGTCGGTTAACTGCGTCAGAATGCAGCTTTTTTGTTTCATTGTTTGTTTTTTCAAACTTATGGCAGTTACCCGCTCTGGGCAGCTAATGATGATGATGATGATGATGATGATGATGTGCCTCTACACATGGCTCATACCCACACTGGGGGATTGGCCAAGAATTGTTGGTATGAAGTTTTAAAGTTACAACTAATGATTACACACAAAAGACAAGCAAACATAAAAAAGAACGAGTGCAATAATTATTTGTACATTCAGCCCAGACTTCTCATTCTAACTAGAAATTTGGGCAGCTTACCCTAAGGTTCTTCTTCTTCTTCTTCTTCTGTCTGTCAATGCCTATGAGCAGCGATTTTGCCGTAAGGTCTCCGTGTTACACACCGCAACATGCTACGAAGTATGCTTTACAAGCGAAAACTTGGTATTTGAAACCAATTTTCAGACGGAACTTAACACATTTCTGTTAATTAACGCAATTAAATCCCGATACGTCGTCGCTATTTGTTGGGCTAACTGTCGCCTTCTTCAATTTTAGTGGACCGGTGGCGAGTAGCGGGACTTACCCAATTTTTGTGGCGCATAGCCGTTTATGATGGACCGTGGCGACGACATGACACGTCGACAAGCCGAGACCCTAAGGGGCTTCACCCCTAAAAAGGGCCTCTTTTCAATAAACCGCAGCCAGGCTTCGTGGATTCCTGCTGATGAGCTTGATCCGAAAGCACGAGAATTCTTCGTCTTCTTCTTCACTTTTTTTCCAGCATAGCCATGGCACCCACTTCTTCTGCGTGGATGTGCTGCTGCCACAAAACGTCGCTAAAATGGGTTCCGGACATATCCTTAAAAATGCAAGTGAAACTTGACGTGCGCAAGAAAAACTGCTTGCGCACAGCGACGGAGAACAGCAAACAGCGAGCTGGCATGCCTCTAGCGCGAACGGCAATGCCGCTGTGAAGAAATAAATAAATAAATAAATAAATAAATAAATAAATAAATAAATAAATAAATAAAAACAAAAAGAAGCGCTCTAAGGAAGCAACACATTGGCAATGACAACGTCTTGCGCGTGGGATTGCTTCCACAATTGTCCACTTTCGTAAAGAAAGATGGCGACGCGCACACAAGTGCAACGTGGTGGTACTTTAAGGAGTTTTAAGCGCATTTCGGAGTACGCTGACCTTTTGCGAGCAGATAATTCGTGGTGAAACGTCCCGTGAAGCTTAGTTGTTGCGGAATGTTGCAGCTTGGCAAAGATTTCGTTGTCACGAAAGGCGAGTTGCATTGAATCCTAAGGGCGACCGCCGGGACAGGAAAATATTTCGTCGTCCACGATTTCGTTACTCCGCGTTTCGACTCTAATACATCGGACAGTTTGGCCACTGCCTTCCTTGCCACAAGAAAGCAAAGACATAATAAATTACCTGTGTCTCACAGGATGCAAATTACGCGGTGTGCTTAATAACACGTGCGTTCCTCCTTTGTTTGTTCTCGCTGATGCCCTTGCACTAACTAGCCAGTTTACGAGGTGTTTAAAAAACAACGCGAACATCATATCTGCTCACAATTTTGTTCAGGTTATATGAAAGCCCATGAACGTACGGTATTGCTTCCAGTTTCTTGTTTTGGGCATTTACAGAATAACTCTCGCAGCTCTGACCTGACTGCTTCTACACCAACGATTCCGCTACACCTTTCGTCAACTGGCTTGGAAAGCCAGCAGCTATGAGCCTGTCGGCCTCCTTCTGAAAACTTTGCTCGAATTTGTGGAACCAACATTTGTGCAAAGCGTTCTTGAGGCCCAATGTAGCTATGCCCCTCTTAGTCAATGTGAATGAAAGTGGCATAATCTCTTTGATAGGAAGCATCACGAGGACGGATAAGATCATCCTACATGTTCATATATTTTCTATCGAAGTAACATCAGCATGACACGATGAACAAGCACTATTGAAAAAAAAAACAAATAATTGACATAGGAGTGTTGTGGTTGACACTGTACTGTATACTCTCTTATGTTTTGTTACATTGACATTACATAGTTGTAGCATAGCCAGATCTTGAATTCTAAATCGTGCGATGCGTTCATTCAGTGGTTTGCTGTTGCTTAGAAAACTCTTACTTCGAGACATACATAAGGCTTAGTTTTTATTGCATACAGTGAAGGATCTGAACCTTCAGGCGGAAAAAAAGTGGGGAAAAAAAGGAGCGGAGAAAATATTATAATAAGACTCTGTTTCTGTGGTCGGGTTCTGAAAGCAGCTTCGCATATTTTTGGAACAAAATAAAGAACTCTAATATCATGCTTTTTCGCATGCCGCTTCCGCATTTAAATACACTGACATCAAAAAAAAACAAAAAACCTTGCGAAGCCTCACCGGAGAATTGCCAAGTAATGATATGCAGGAATTCTTGCCGGTCATGTTTCCCATGAGTGGTAGAAGGCGCTTGCTATGTTAAAATGCCGCACCTGCATAACTGCGCAAGAAAAGTGTATCTTCAAAAACGCTTACTTTGCTTCAACGTCAAAAAAAGAAGAAAGTTCGGCAGATCCCACATACCGTGGAAGTCAATGTTATGCGAAGCATGCGGCGGGTAGGTGACTGTGGCGTAACTTTTTTTACTGAGCGACACGTTGCAAAATGACGCTACAGATTTGTATAAATTTTATACGCACACATATATATGTTGAAGAGCCGCATATGTGTTATATATGCAGTTGTTTACGGTTGGGTGACGCTGCCAATGGCAACGTGGTTATTACCAACACCAGAAGCGGTAAGCTGATATGTAGTGCTTATACGTGTCCCGAAAACGCCCGCACGTTTCACGAACCCGTGTGAATGTGTGCACGAAGTTCTTGACAGTTCTTGAACAAGGGCATCATTCCCGTCATCAGTGTGCACCAGCAGCTGGTCATGACTTGTTATCGAATCCGGTCGTGATCGCGGAGATGAAGAATTCATGCGTAGTGACGTATGAGGTATAGTACAGCTGTTGGAAATTGTGGATGCCTCGGTCACTTCGTCGACAAACTGTCTGTCGATAGAGCCGGCGACATGTCGGACCCTGAAGTCACCCTTCGCGTTGGTGAGGTATAGGCCGTCGAGGCTTGTAGGCCTGGATAGTGCTACGTAGAACCAACGTCAGTGGATGGTGTTTGTCGTATTCGTAGACTACCTGGGCGTATGTGCCCTACGTAGCGTAGTCTACAAAGCGGCTGTCAATCAATCTAGTATCATCCTCGGTCAGCATGAGGCCATCGCCCAGCCTCGTAAGAAATAAAGAAGAAACTGCGTCGTTCTGGTGAACGAAGTGCACTGTACGGTGCGGTGATGTGGATATCATATGTAACTTTCGTTAATGTATTCCTCCAGGGTCGAGCAATGCTTCAATATAGCTTGCTGAATCATGGGAATTCAAATGTAATGTTTATTAGACTGCTATAATAGCGGAGCCAACACTGGAACAACAGACGTTAATCTGATATCACGCCAGTATCGTAGGAGTACACATTGCAGGAGCATCATGTAGTGTTTATTGCTTTCTTGTAACATTAGATAGCCAGCACCACAACCACAATTGACATTGCACCGATATTACGCCTGCGTAGGCTGTTTTTCCAAACCAGTTTATAGACCTGCCGGGGCTCAGTGGTAGAATACCTGATGGACACGCAGAATGCTTGGGTTCGATTCGTGCTGCGATCCTAATTTTCATTCTTTCCATTCGTTGAGTCAACGCTGCCGATGTTGGTTTTCCTTAACGCTCTAGCGTTTAAGTAGTTACCAGTGTCTGTTGTCGCCGTTCCTGGGTAGATATAAACCGTCGATCACCTGTGGCGCATATCCGTGCACTGCGGCCCGTGGTAAATGGGTATGTGCCACACGTGTCTGGTGGAAAGGGTTTGACGTCGTATGCGACATGATTTTAACGTTATTCATGTCATGACCCGCAATCATACTCGTCAAATCCTCTTACCCTCCCATGCAAATTTTGGTCTACACCAAGTTAAGGAGGCGATCATGAGAGCACCCAGACGTAGGCCGCTAGATAGATAGATAGATAGATAGATAGATAGATAGATAGATAGATAGATAGATAGAAAAATTACACCATCTCCCGCTAAAGGGGACCATGAGGCGATGCGAGCCGGAGCACTTGCACGATCGCGTTCCGTTGGCGCTCGTTGGGCATGCTACCGACCTCGCGTCGTGGAACGCGAAGAGGGACGCTACGCGCGTCGTATCTTCCATCTAGCCTGGCCGTTAATTCTCGCAGGGCGAGCGGGGAACGCGGTCGACAGGCGGGCGAGAGGGGGCAGCGTGGGAGAGTAGAGAGAAGCGGAGGGGACGCGCATGCGCTCGAGCTCATCGCGGCGTTGCGCAGGAGAGAATTTCGGCATGTCTAGCCCCCGTTTCAGAGGAAGAGTGGAGAGGGGGAGGGGAGAGGGAAAGTGGAGAGGGGAAGGTGAGAGGGAAAATGGAGAGGGAAAGTGGAGAGGGGATGGGAGAGGGTGAGTGAAGAGGAGGTGTGTGGAGAGGGTATGCGCATGCGCAGTAAGGGTGGTCACGCCGCATACCACCACCACCACCACCACCGGATGAGCTCCGCCTAGATACTTCGCATCTAATAGATAGATAGATAGATAGATAGATAGATAGATAGATAGATAGATAGATAGATAGATAGATAGATAGAAACGGTCAAAGTGCCAGAGGTTCGCTAAGAAATGCTTCGCATTTAAAAAGAAGAAAATTAAGAGAAACGCGGCTTTGAAGTGCTGCAGCGAACGTCAGTCGGCAATATGCAAGAAGAGATTAGAGTCACTAGGTATACGCCACTCGCCGGTGAAAATTAAAAAAAAAGACAAAAACATAAACTCGAGAATTGCTCCGGGCCAGGATGGAACTGAAATCGCGTTACGTGTCTTCTACACTCTCATCAGAATATGTATTCAAATACCCGCCACGCCCTTCTACGCACGTGGCTTTCGGCGGCTATATCACGTATTGACCATATGTGTGGTTTTACGCGTCAAAACCATGATATTGTTATGAGGCACACTGCAGTGTACGTAAATTTCGATCATCTTTAACGTGCACTGATATCGCACAGTACACGGGCCTCTGGCATTTTGCCTCCATCGAAATGCGACTGCCGCGGCAGGGATGAAACCCGCGACCTTCCGGTCAGCAGCCGAGTAATTAATGTAACTTTACAGTGCTGGTACATCACATTAGACAACAGCTGATTGCACTACCGTCGCCGTTCAATGTGAGCTCAGCACTGGAGTAATTTGTGTCCAAAATAATTTATTACAAGTTTTCGAATGTTATTAAATCTATAATAATTTTTAAATGCTGTTATATTTATTTCCACTATAGAGCGTGTCGGCATTCATTCCTTCAGTGCATGCAATTATAGTGAGGAGCTATAGAGAAAAAGTAAAAACAAGACATCCAGTTTTACAGACAAGAAGAAATCTCGCGCAAGTAAAGAGATCGTTTACTTGCATGCCTAATATGCTTTCTTGCAAAATGCGTTCGCAATTCCTGAAAATTGGGAATACGAGATCATTTTTCCCCCGCTTTCCTATTACAGGAGAAGTATGGAATCGCAAAGCACTCCAGACACTAATCTGAGCAGTAATTAAGAAAATAACACTAATTAACTCTTCACCTATGGAGCCATACGATTTACCTTATCGGATGACTTGAAGCGCATACTCTAGGAGCACACAACTGTTTTATAAAACGACGATTTCTTACTGGTATTTTTTTTACAGCGTAGAGAACGACGGTCAGTATGACACTAAGGAGCACCATTCCTTAACTTACAGAGAGGGTGGTAATTGCACCGACCTCGGTGGAAACCCACGAATGACGTAACTAAATGTCTGTGTCACAAACTCGTGCGACCATAAAGCGATCTACATCAAGCCACCATCTCGGATGCTTCAAGTTTTATCAAACAGTAATGCGTAACCCAACACGTCGCTAGAGGTGCGAAAATAAAGCATAGTGTGCGCTGATGATGGCAGTGATATGGAAATATAGAAAACAGGTGCATAAGAAGAACCAAAATATAGTGATTCTCTATCCTTTTCTGTGCTGCCCATCTGTCGTTTGGTTGGGATTCAGTAGGGTCCAGGACAACCGGTATCGCCTGAAGTATAGCCTCCGACTTGAGGAACGTTTCGCGACTTTCCGCAAGGGGAAGGGCGCATTCGTCGTGGAATGTGAAAAAGCGGATTGCTTAAGCACGGATATTAAGAAATTGGTAATAACGCCCAAGTATTTTGGTAGGCGACATGAATGGTGGTGGAAAACATTTTTAAGCTGTATACAGCGAAGGTGTGGACGGGGTGAGCCGCATGGCCCGCCTTCACAAACACTAGGAGCGATCCCTAGTCCGGTATCCCTGTAGCTGCCGCGGCGGCCCGGGCTCTAGGCACCAATGCCTGTTGGCTTGGAGGTCGGAGCAGCCGAGCAGGACAGCTTTCCAGTCCTCTCGGGTGGGACATGAATGGCCGTATCCGTATCTTGACGGATATACAATGCCAAGAGGAACTGATTTCAGATATCTGCGAGCAACTTAACCTTATTGTAGTGAACACGGGTCCTAAATTTATGGACATATCACATGGGAAGTTGGAACAGGCAATCGAAAATTTATTATGACTCACGACGGAAGGACCTTGATATAATGACAGCGCCAGTCATGTCTTTTCTTCTTCTCGTGTTGCCGTATTTTGAGATGCCTTTACCTTGATGGCCCGAAAGTGCCACCTGCACCTCCTGGTCTCAGCGAGCGAGCTTTACCTTCCACTGCTCTATACTTACATTAATTTTAATGCCTAGGAATTCTATCTCTTCGGGCCTTCTTTAACCCCCACGATGTATGATACAAAGTTGGTCTGTCGCCTCAACACCG
>NC_051178.1:138916091-138937799 GCF_013339695.2 Rhipicephalus sanguineus
GGTCTGCTAAGCTTGCCACTCAATTCATTATCTTTTAGGTGTACATCACAAGTCTGCTGTAACTGCAAAGACGCATGTATTTTGCCTACTATATTAGGCAAGTGGTAGTTAAAATAAAATATAGCATTGGTCGTGCCTGAGGTTCTGAATGCAGTGAGCCAACTGATGTTACTTATTTTGAGCTCACATATATTTAAGCCTTTAAATCCCAATTATTTTTGAGAAATCGTTCTCAAAATAATTCATTTAGTGCTTGATTGGATTGACACGTTGAATGAATGCCCGAAATACGTTCGGAAAATATAGTATTTGTTTAGCATTCATAAGCATGTTCAGTTTAGAGACAGTTGGCTTCACGCACTGTGATCATCGCAAACACCTCTCCTAACGCTTAATCTATAGCAAACATATACAGTGAAATCTCGTTGACACGATTCTGCATAATATGTTTTCCAGCCTAATACGTTTTCGTTTTTATTTCCTTTTATTTCCCAACAACGGCCAGGGCGCCTCCGCGCCACCTCCTCGACGGCGCGCCGCCCGCGCGTGCGCAGCGTGCGCAGCGCGCGAACAGCTCTATCACCACGTGACTTATGCAACGCGCTCAGACACGCCGCCGGACTCAATCGTTTTGTGCGTGTGTTGTGCATCGCCTCCCGATCGGTCGTTTTGCAGTCGGTGTTTCGGTTGTTTGAAGTGTGCCTGCGCTGTGTGCTCGTCCTTACCTTCTGCCAGTGCTGCTTATTACGAAGATGCACTATACTCAAAGGGAGACCCGCAGCTTCATATCGTGCAGCACTCGAACTGAAACGGTATGTACCACTATCACGTTGCTACGGCCAGCGCTTTGTTAACTCCGAGAGCGCGATCTAATGCCGTTAACTAAGCTTTTCTAACTGGTTGACGATCGGTGGGCATTTGTTAACGTAGCGAGCATATGTGAGTGTATTGTTTCATCGGGATGAAGGCAAAGTTGGGTGACATTAGGGCGGGCAAGCTTGCTTTGTTTGGTGTTGAAAGCAGTGTGCGCATGCGCGGCTGTGATTCGGAGGGGATTTGAACGCAGTTGTGGCGGTGCCCTCCTGTCGGCGGTGGTGTTGGAAGGGGGCCCCGCTCCGATGAACCACTATTTTGATTAAGAATAGTTGCGTTGTGACGGCGCCTGTCATCTCTAAGCGTCAAGCGTGTCTAAGGCGCGTATGCTTCGGCCTGTTGTAACCAAGTACATTTTTTTTTCGCACAGAAAAAACAAAACAATACAAAACCAGGACAGAAAACAACGACGTGGTGTCCGCGTCGTTCTTTTCCCCTTGTTCGTTTTTTGCGCTAAAAATACCGTGATGCTCGGGTTGATACGTGTGTGTCATTTTAACGCAGCATGTTGCTTCGTTTTAGGTACGCCGCGCGAAGCTCGCCTAAGTGCTAATACATTCCGTTTCCTTAAATTCGTACCGACGTTTTAATTCATCCGTAACATAGGTTGCCTGATAATGCCGGCACCCGTGCATGGGGAGCCGTTCGTTAAACTTGACTTCTGTTCGAATGAATTTTTCATGTCTATGTGTGGCCGAATCGCCTTACCTACCTGAACTGTGCAAGCGCTAGTTCGAGCATCAGTGTGAGCACTTAGACGGGCGCAGGGTTCCCCATCAGGGGGGAGGGAAGTAAGAAGGTTAATGCTGCCCCTCCCCCCGCCTTACTAAAAATCAAAGTAGGGGGCAGACTTTGCGCCCCCCCCCCCACTCGTCTGAATTGACTGGGGGGGGCGCACCCCCCCCCCCCAGTCAAGTGCCCGCGGTCGAGCACAATTTTTTATTCTGTTTGTTTCCATTATGTCTAGCTTTCATTATTTTGTTGTGGTTATTAAGAGTTATATGCGCCTCGCCTCGCTTTGGCGTTGTAACTTCGCCAATACTTTTACGTGTACAAACATTAAAAACGCAGTTTGTACGACCAGCTCCAATGATATTATTGGTAAAAGACAAGCCTAATGATTTATAAGATATTTTAAATCCCCAATCATCTTCAAGGATGCAAGTTGCAGCCTTGAAGAGAAGTCCTTGTTCGTGGTTTTGTTTTATATGCTTTTATCGATGTGCAGGAATCCTTCATGCCACTAAAGAATGCTCCTTTTTCTTTAAAAATGCGGATGATATTCTCCAAATAGTACTTTCTCTTTCCCAAACAAGCTAATTGCACGTAGGAAAGCTGTTAATTCTCTCCAGTTCCATATGGGGCATGTTATGAGCTTCATATTTGGATGGTGCTATCGCGAGCAATATGAGCTCGAACACGCGAGCGCGTGGCGAACAGCCTTGTACCTTACGTCGGCTGATTCGCAGCTGCGGCTGTCGGAAACAAAGCGGAAAGGGCGCCGCGCTTCCACTAGCTGTTGACCCTCCCGCTTCGATATTGTTGATGCCGAAACAGCATCTTAGAGAGTGTCAGTGGCCGCTAGCGTGATATGAATTCCCATCAACGCGAACAGCCACATCAGACTGGGTAGCTGCTGAGATATCGGCTGTGACGTAGCCTGCCACGATGCGCAGGCCATGCTTGCGCATCGGTATCTCGGTGGTGTCGGTTGAGGATTTTGCTGCGCCTCATTTATTTATTTTGTTATCATTGCTAGCGGTCATTGGCACGCAATCAGCCGACATCTCGCAGCAACGCTAGCGAGGCGGGAGTACCAACAGTCAGCGGAACAGCTCCCCCCCCTCCTCTCCCCTCCAGTTTCGGCAGCGCCATCCACGTATCACCCTATCTCAGTTACGTGCTCGCATGTTCGAGCTCATATTACTCACGATAGTACACGGCACAGAAAACTGTTATCTACTGAAATAAATAATTGAAGTCGGCGTAGCGCTTTCCAGACAATGATTTTTTTTTATTTTTTATCATGCAGGGAGAGAACGTTCCAATAACGCCTTGCATTGTGTACGATGGCCCCGATCTTCCCTGTGCAAGCAAGCTTTTCCTCCATGTGGACAAAGAACTGCTCTTCAGTGTGTCCAATACCGAAGAATGAGTAGCTGCACTCATGGCAGCACGTTGGCAGTTAAATATCGATTGCCATCACAAGGCGTTCAACGTTCTCGTCGCTGTTGAATGGCTCCTTCTTGGCCAGTGGGTAATGACTCCGAGGACACAAGTAGTAAAGCTCCTGAACATTTTCAAGAAAGCCTAGAAAATAGGCCTTAGCTTCTGCTTAAAGTATGTCGCCACCTGTGATTAACTCGAGCTTAAGCCATAAAGTATATTTTCATATGGTAACGGAGTAGTTATTTGTTTACATATACAGAAACGAATACTATGGCGGTACTAGTATTCATTTCAGTTTCTTGCTCATTTTCTTGTGACATTTTAATACAAGCCATTTTGTCTCTGCGATTTCAACATGTTCTCGCAGTTTTAGTTTGGCTTTTAGTGGCTTAGTTTTTATATTCAAAGGACTTTGTGACTTTTTTGCAGTAGTTTTAATAATTGAGATCTTTTGCTATTGAAACTTTAGCTTAAAACTGCCAGTACTTGTCAGTAAAAACAGTGCATCGAATATTGTTTTAAAATTTATTTTGAGCTATATGACAAGCTTTAAGTTTCGTCAATATTTTTTAAAAGAAATAAATGCTCGTTTTATTCAATTACCATGATTCTGTTGTCTTTGCTTGGAAAGGGATAATCTTTAAATTTCTCTGAACATGCCCATGTAAAATTGGATTCTACTGTTATGTAGATAATGCTTCTGCAGTGCTGTTGTGGTCATAACGTCCCTATTCCCATGCATTTCCTGCATACTACCGCATTCAGCATGCGCTGCAACGTGCGCGTCATGGCCCGATTGCTCACTTTTTTGTGTTGGAGCCACAATCCATTGCTTTTGAGAAAGTGGGAAAGGTTTCATAATTCCAGCAATGTGCACAGTTTTCTACTTCACTCATGTACTTTCCCAGAAAAGAGATATGGAGGCCTGCTGTGGAAAACGATATTCTGAGTCCTTATAATGTTGCGTGAGTTGTCACGGAGCATTGATACCCTGCTCGTGTATCAGCTACAGCTGTGTGATGGCAGTGTTTACCCTACTAAGAAAGTCGACAACAGGCACAATGGTGTGGGCACTGCTGGAATTTTGAAACTTTATCAATCCACTTTCTCATCAAGGGATTGCACATTTCTGAACTACCTCCTTAACAGGAGAACAACCACACCGTGCCTTGTGTGTTCTAGTTGATTTCAAACACGTACACTGATGTTATGCAGCCCATTTAAGACGATGGCACCTTATTTTATCAACTGCATAAGTGCAGGTATAAGAAATGGCACCAATATTTCCCTTCTTGGGAAGGGCAACTACAGCGGGAAAATTCATTCTGGGGTGCGCCCAAAGGGACCAGGTGTCTGTAGTGCCCCAAGGGGGCTGACAGGGAAGAAGGTTCATTTGTGCTTCTCCCTGTAACTGCTACCTTTTCGAGGGCAGTTTCATCTATTACACCCCACTCGCACGGGTGTAGCTTGTTCTAAGACCCATACTGCACTATACGGCTGTGTTACAATGAAGCATGTTAAATTGAATTCCTCATTATGAAGTGGAAATAACGCCCTTGCTTCATATTTTGACACAAACGCCTTGGTCATTTGTGCTTGTTTGGCGGCATACGCGATGCCGCTCCGCACATTCGAGAAAGGTCATTGAATACCGTAGAATTTGTCTCGGATGTACGAGCTGTGTGTTTAATAAAGCTTGACTTTATTTTGTACTATTGGATAACTGTGTGAACATCTTGCAATATGTGTCAACATATTTTAGGTAATGACTTTGTATTCAGTCAAGATTGCACTGTATATGTAAGGGCCATATACGCCGTGCTTCATATGCACCATAAGATCAGTGCTGCTGCCAGCGTTTTCCTTCTATGGCAGGAGCCACTATAATAGGTCATGCGCCCTTGAAAGGACTAGCTAAAGGGTAAGCTTTCTGGCGTTTCAATGGGAGCCAACTGGGAGGGGGGAACCACTCGAATTATGGAAATTTTTGCCTGGGTGTTTGGGTGTAATTGTGCATAAACACCCTAACGCCTTTTTTCTCGTTTGGGTGTAATGTGCTTTTACACCCTACACCCTTTTTTTCATTTGGGTGTAATATGCTTTTACACCCAACCACACCCATTGGGTGAAAGTTTGAAATTACACCCATTGTATAGGTGTAATCCTGCTTGGTACACCTATTTTTTGGGGTGTAGGGGTGTGAGTTATAGACACCAAGTTACACCCATACGGGTGTAAAGTGGTTTACAGTGTACCCATTACATAAATCACACACCTTAGCGCGCGCATTCTGTTAAACACTCGTAGTGTTCGAAGTGCGCACTAGGGGCAGAATATCGCTATCGCGTTCAACTCTTAAAGGCGAAGGTTAAGCGGCCCCCAATTTTTTGTAGAATTTATTGGTTATTGATCAATTATTGATTAGCTATTTATTAGCCATTACAAGGTATTAGCCATGCATTTCGGGCTAGGCTAAGCTAAATCAAGCATTTTCTAGAATTTATTAGTTATTCATCGATTGTTGATTCGCTACTGATTGGCTCTCGATTGGTTATCACATGGTGTGATTGCTATAGACTAAGCTTGACAAGTGCATGTTTACCACTGCATCATACCTAGCCCTTCTTTTCGTTTGAAAGTGAAGAAAAATATGATGTGCGTTGCCTTTTTGAGTGGACCATGCTGGACATTGCCATAATCACTCGGCATTATTAATATGACTGATACAGCCTGCCCTGTTCACATCATGTTTCCATAAAATAAAGTATGACCATTCTAAATTAAGTCTCACTCATGTTCAGCTAGAACCGCTCCACTGTTAAAAGAAAGAAAAAAGAAATATTTAATCTGCTGAAGTTAAACATGGCCAAAATGTTCAATGCGTACGCTGTGGTTGCGATGTTGACATACAGCTAGGAACTGAAATAAGCAATATTGACCCCTAACAATGCGAGCAACGCCATGCATTATTGAGAGGCCGTTCAACTCCGCTCACGCAACTACTCCAACAAAAGAATCCTCTTCCTCTCACGAAAGTAATCATACCGCTGCCGACGTTAACGTCAACACACACACACACACACGCACACGCACAAAGCAAAAACAAGCCGATGCCAGAAATGTTCAGGCTGACGTTTCCTGCCTTAATGTTGCATCGATTCCTTATCTACAGCTGATGCAGTCGCGTCCTTCGTGAGGTCGCAAACTGCATTGATCATCTTTTTACAGCAGATCCAATATTTCACTCGGTAAGGCAGCGGTGCCACGTGACTATTTTGATTTGTCACGCGCAAGCAGCCCAACCGCATGTTGGAGTGCTGGCAAGCTCTACCAGAAGTGGCCAAGCGTTCGTGAGTACTATGCACACGGTTAGTTCTTGTCCTCGGAGTGCGCAACGTAAGTGATTAAGGGACAAAGAAGATAGAAACGCAAATGGTGATATCCTGAATCTTATTCAGTGTTTTTTTTTAAATAATAACAGTCTATTTAGTGTTTGGTTATGCAGCGGCAGATGCTGTCCTCTGTAAAGTAATGCTAATGGCCTCGGTTCCAGAATGAGGCCTGGCGAAAGCATACCTGCCGAGCATTTCAAGGACTTAAAGTGTTCTGCTGCCTTAAGCGCGTTTACAATCGTGTAAGACTTAAGCTGCGTGTACCTTTCTCCGCATACCTGCAGCAACTGTTTCGAGCAGTTTCATAAAATATTTTTGTCATGAAATTGCTCGAAAGAAGTATACAGCATCACTGAAAATTTCGCTGTCATCACGCGCATATATGCGCAATTTCTTTTCACTTGTGCACTTCATCTGAACAACACCTGCTGTGAAGTAACCGCCTGCCTTAAGATGGCTGTATTTGTTCGATCACATATCATTCTGCTATATTTACTGAATAAATATGACAATTAGTAGCGGTGATGCTAAAAACCATCCTGGAAGTATGGTAATTGAAATAAAAAAAGCAACTACTTAATGGCAAGGAAGTTTTACATTCTTATGTCTGCTGAATCTCGTTTGTTATTTTTGCATAGTACGCAAGAGGTTAATTGGCCACATTCTAATAAAGGGCAACCAGACGCCTTCATCAGTAGAGGGCGGCGTTTCCAGGAGCCAGAGGCAATGGTCCTGTGTGCAGTACGACATTTAATGCTGCCGCTGCTGCTTGTAGCATCCTTACTGCCGCAGGAACGCCAGATGATCTCGAAGGTAGGCAATGCGTCAATATATACTTTCGCTCTCTATACGCTTTCTTTTTACATTGGTTATATATGTAAACTGTGTCTGATAGTTTTGTCTCTTCGAACTGCTGAAGTTGCCATGTACCTTCTGACACTTTTAATAACAATTGGTGTAGTTCGTGTTCAGCTTACTGAGTCGCGTTGCCCGATTGACGCCACGCGTGCTTCATAAGTCGTACGTAATCTACCGTAATCTACCGACAACTATACTCCATTGTTTAATGACTTGCTTAGACACTGGAAGCGAGTAGTTTGATAACGACTTAACTCATCGCGACGCGTAATGGGATATTAACACTGTTTCTACGTTTTGGATGCTGTTTTGTTGCCGTGTACGGTTTCTATGCTGATTTTGTTGCCGTGTACTGCTAATTTAAGCCCAATGAAATGCCGCATTTTATGTAGCGGAACGCGCAAGATTTCTTTACATTGCACTGAGTTCGCAAAAAAAAAATGGCGTGATTTGGAGATATGTGCTATCCGCAGGAACTAGACGTTTGACAGAAACATCTCGTAGAAAAAAAAGTTAATTGAAACTTGATTTTAAAAAATATTTTTCTAGATTACCCTTCCAAGAGTGGACGGTCATTTTTATGTGGCAATATATTTATTTTAAGAAATTATTAAAGCCAAAAACTCTTGATTCCAACATTACGCCCAGATTTTTGCTCGAATGACCTCACTGTGTTATTGTTGGTGTTTGAGAAACTTTTATGCGAGAAAAGTCTTCGCGTTAAATTTCTATTTATTTTTCACAAAATAATACAGCTTTTTGTTCACAAAGCAAGTGCCGAGCAAGCAATGGGCTCGGCCTAAACCTGCAGTGTCACACAAGGTTTGATAAGAAAATTTTGGTTCGTAATAGTAGCGCTGGCTCACGTATCTCATTTTGCGTCTTTGCTTCAATGTATTCAGCCGCGAGCTACACGAAGAAGATAATCGTAGATTCAGCATAGCGATTCATTATATTGATAAAATGTTGCTCTTTCCATAAAGGAAGATTGTCACACTGTTGTCTGTTACAGTCTCAGGCAATGTGGCTGATTTTATTGTTCAAGTTACGACCGATATCCTCAACGCTTCTCACGTGGAAGTACTGGTGGAGTCAGAAGCTGGTAAGTTTGAGTGTCTGCTGTTTGTTTCACAACTTCGATTTTATCGCAGAGGAACATTTCCGTGGCAAGCGTACACACGAGATAGAGAGAGAAAGATAGAGAGAGAATACTACGCTGAAGCGATGGTTTGAGGCCTCTTTAGAAGAATGGGAAAAGGGAAATGGGAAACTAAAGATAGTTTGTGATTCACCAAGTTTCACAGTTTTCCATGCGAAGCTCTGTAGTGAGCTAATCATCCCTTTGTCGTCAACCGCTGGTTATACCCAGTCCTCGAACGAGGGGCCCGAATTTATCTGGCATTTTTCAAGGGATGCCTCGAGTCTTTAGAGATATCAGTTTAGTTTCGATATTTAGATTAGATTGGCTTAGGTGATATTTGAGCACTCAGAAGTTACCTCCCTTGGTAATTCATAACGTTTTTCTTGGAGGAGTGATTGCCTATGATCACTGCTCTGTTTTTTTTTTTCGCCACTGTCATAAGGCAATGATGTCATCTGTCATTATGCATCCTGCTTTGGCCTTGTTAAACAAAGCCTTGCGCCCCTCACGATATTTATTATGGAAAGGGTTGTCACAAAAGAACTACACACAAGTTTTTGGAATTATGAGGTGACGTTTAAATAAATGAAAATAGAAACTAATTTTCATGCATAGGAGAAATGCTTCGAATAAGTTGGTATCAATGACGAATGTCAGATGACGCAATGAGTATGACAAACTCTCATTTTCTTTGTTTCAGACAATGCGCCCGTAATACTCGCCCAAAGACTGCATCTAGCTTCTAAAAGTGTCGTCACAACGAGCATATGCTCGAGAGCTTCAGCCTCAGCTTTCTTGGAGCGCCTGTTCACGGCGTTCTTTACAAGTACCAAGGTCTACGTGATTTGCCTTCTTCGGCAGAAGTCTTATCTAAAACACATATTCCCCCTGGTAGGTTGGTAGAAGTTCACAATATTTACGTTCATCGTTGTTAGGCTTCAAAAAGTTTGACGCTTTCCAATCTCATCGTCTTATCAAAATGAGGAAAGTAATTAATAAAGCTCAGGTGATGTAATGAGTCGTTCCCATTATCTCGTTACTTGAGGCTAGTCGAACACAGAACTCCTTTTGCGTGTGGCGAAGACGCACTGTGAAGTATGTTCAGAGGTAGGTGACTAGCTATGTTTTCATAGTGCAGCTTTTAAAAGTGTTTTAGGATTCGCACTTGCATAACAGATCCTCGGATATCTACTAAACTGCTACCTCTGGCTTCTGAATATGCTTAGCAGATCTGCACGAGCTATGAACATTCTCAGATACTATAGCAGAGGCAACCTTTGACCTCTCTTGCTTGCAGATGGAACCTGTGTGGACTCACTTGATTTACTTCGTACTGGATTGTGTTGGGACGCGGCGATATGTTTGCCAGGCTCATACTGCAGCAAAGACCCTGTACGTTTCATTTTCTGACCGACACTACTCAGGTGAGAAAGTGAAAAGTCTGATTAACCTTCGTTCCTGTGCCTTGGCAAAAATGTTAATATGGAAATGTTAAGGTCGTCAAGTCAAAGAGAAATTAATAACCTAGAGTACTTGCAGTCGATCTTATGCGACAGTAATATACGGCCCTTCACATTTATGAGCCACCGGTTATTAAGCACAAAAGGTCGCAATGCGCCTCGACTATTAAGCATGTAGCATTGGTTTTCAAGCAAGACAACGACAATATAGCCGCATTTAAACGCGATAACACTAAAGAGCTCGTTTCGCAAAAATGCCGGTGTCGGCGTCCTTGGCTGTGAGCAAAAAATCGGAGCTGTCCGTGAGCGAAAATAATATAAATAATAAAAATTCTGGCTTTGAGCCGGACTCGAACACAGGCCTTCTGCATGGGAAGCAGGTGTCCTGCCACGGAGCCACGCCAGTGCTTGAAACTGTTTCGAAAAAAAAAAAAAAAAAACAAATCCTACGCAGGTGTCATGTAGCATGTGGAGTCGCGTTACACACGGAAAATTGTGTGGCAGAAGCGTAAAATCGCACCAGTCAGTCACACCATCTGAATGACACGACGAGTGGGTGGTTTCAAGGCCCACCCATTACAAAGCGCGCAGGCATAATCAATCATCACCACCAAAAACAGCATCAACAAAGTGTGCAGCTGAGTAAGGGCGCGTAATGCCTTACGGACACGTAGTGGGTACTTCGTTAATTCGCAAAATGATGTATTAAGCCGTACTTGGCAGTGGGCACTTCGCAACTGTACTTGCAGTAGGCACTCTAGGAACGTTTAAAACGGCGAAAAGTTCCTTTCATAGCGACACGGTTGAGGTGTCTACCAAGAAGGGAAACCTGGCTACCGAATGAGAAGGCGATGAAAACGGGGCCTGATTATGCTATCGTGTTCAACTCCTGAAGGGGAAGCTCAAGCACTCTTCAAGCTCTTCGTTCGCATTCGGTAGCATCGGAACAACCACCTTTATGGTATCTTTGCCAGATATGCTTAAACTTGAATAAATGAGCGGAGGAAACATGCAAGCGTTCGAGCTAATTACACTACTCTACGTTTCGCGCACGAGTCAGTTGTTTATTGAATGTTTTCGGCATAATTTTTTCTGTTATGTATTCCAGGCGACCTGTTGCAGATGTACAATGTTTACGAAAATATTATCTTGTACATGTATGACGTAATACAACTTCGCTTTTACACTCGGAACAGGAAACGTAAGGTTCGAAACTGGTAGTGGAATATGTCATGGACTTTCGTCACTGCAGATCTCTGCCGTTCTTGTATGCCAATAGGCGAAAGGTAAACAACCATAGCGCTTCAGTTATTTGTGTTTCATGAGAATATTATCTGAATAGTGTAATGTTCAGAAACATGGAATCCTTTTGGTCGACATGCCATGTTCTTGAAAAAATGTAATAACGTAGTTCATGTACGAGGATATTCAGCATGCAGCAAAAACGAAAAAGAAGCTCTTTTGTCTTTTTGCGTGAATTCATTTTATTCAGTTTGAAAGCGTTAATGAGACAATAACACTGTGAACAATATATTCGTCCGAGGAAAGACCTCATACAAGCAGCACCGCAGGTTAGCACTTTACCTCATTGAAAAGTTCATCGTCAAGTAAAGTGAAATACGTTTGCCTCCCTTTATGGAATGTAACTTACTATGCAGCACCGACTATGAAAGCTTTCGCAGCTGAGAGAAAAGACAATTTAATTGAAGATGCAGCGTTGTCCCGAGAAACAAAAGAACACACTTTCCTTCGTGACAATCACACTCAACCACAGAACGCCAACAGCCGGCAAACATATGTGGTTGAATGACATCTTGTGTACAAGCAGCCGTGTGCATGAGCCGTTACAAGTGGTACAAGCTGCAACCAGCTTAATAACGCTAACATGAGAACAT
Source organism: Rhipicephalus sanguineus (assembly GCF_013339695.2). Taxonomy (NCBI): domain Eukaryota; kingdom Metazoa; phylum Arthropoda; class Arachnida; order Ixodida; family Ixodidae; genus Rhipicephalus; species Rhipicephalus sanguineus. The sequence continues at coordinate 138,927,880 of NC_051178.1, forward strand.
TTCTTGCAGATTTCGCGAAATATTGAAGACAGTTTCACTGTTGTATTGCGATTGCAATCATATGGGTACTCTAGGCGCGTTTTTGCCGTCGCCTTCGCCGTGATGTTCCGTATCGCCCTGCGCGTCGCATGTTCTATGCGCGAGTTAAAGCGGGCTAGGTTGGCCGACTGTAGCTGTTCAACCAGAAAGGAAACGCGCCATCCACCTTTCATAGCGCGAAAGGCGCATGGAGGTAGCAGTCGGAGGTGGGGGCAGCTTGGTTCCGGCAGGAAACGCGTACTTTGAACGAGCCGGCATGGTCGCCCGCGGTCGCGCGCGCTGTATCTGCAGAGGAAATCGGCAGACGGCTCATACCTTTGTAAGTGCAGCGCTCTCATTGCAAAGTTTTCGTTGAAGACATAGACAGCACGAGGTCCCTTCGCTCGCTGCAGCGGCTACGTTACCTAAAGGAGTGAGCTGCTAGTCTTACTTTGTCTAATATTGCAATGTGTTGCCCTCGCATTCATTGCTTCGCCCTTGCGGCGAAACTGTGAAATTTAAGTGTGTAGCACTTTTGCGGCCCGACTTGTCCGTAGAACTCACGTGGCGTGATCACGCTCACAATAAAGTGCTCAATACAGGCTAAAACAAGGCTATTAATCATCAAAGCCGGGTTAAAATAATCGAACAAGGTCTAAAATAAATAATATGATTAACAGAAATAAGCAAGGAGTAATCGCAATAATTAACTTAAAATTGCTAAAAACGCTTCGGAAACATGTGGCTGACAATCGAGCCGTGCAAGAGAGTGCGCCACCGCCTCGCCTAGCGAGTGATTGCTCCTCTACCGGCGCTTCGCCGGCACTTCGTCGCTACATCTGAAGGGGGAAACAACCCGACGGAACTCGCTGCAGACATCACGTACCTCAGCTGCCGTAACAAGCAGGAACTCGATAGATCGCAACAAAAAAGTAGAGCGCATGTCGCACACCGAGTTTGCGAATCTCCCTAACAAGATTCTACTCGTGCCGGGGAAGCCGCATACATGCTTACCTCAAACACTGGCGCCATCGGCGGTTTCGTAAACGGAGCAGTGAGAACTCCTTCCAACAAGAATCACTTGGTTGCCCGCGCTACAGTTCTTCCTCAGGTTTCACAGCAGTGGAGCTGCATTCAGCGCAGAATTTACAACTGCACCAATCGCTACACAAGCTTTTTATTTTTTTTACAATGAAGACATTCAATGAACAGCATTGCGAAGGAGCTCCTTGAATACTATTGATAATTAAGATAAAGCTTTGTACATAGAGTCCTAAGTAGCCGCATGTACAAAATTCTTTTTTTCAGGGTTACGTGTTGCTGGGCCCGAATAACGCAAGGCGCAATAACTGCTCTGGCGTGCGGGCTATTGCGCGTTGGCCTAAGTCGACTGGTGCAACGTCACTGATGGTCCAACCACCTGCTAAGGAGGAGCGCTCAAATGTCCTAGCACTTGCTTGCGACGGCTCTGAGAGCAACGTGAAAGGCATGGTGAGCACCTTTTACTGCTCATCCTCTCACGTACACTTACATGTCCTGTATTGTTATGCAGTGAACTAAGGCCTAGCTTGAAATTTCGAGATAATAGTATATGCAGTGTCCCATAGACGTTATTTACATACAAGTGCGGAAATGATGTTAGGTAGGGATTCTAATTTTCTTTGTACGGAATGCATTGCAGCAACGAATAGGGAAGTAAGTTTGCGTGTAGCTAGTCACCACAACCACAGTAACATTTGAGAATATTGCACACTTCATGACACGCTTGTCTCTATGCCGAAAGGGTTCCTGAAATGAGCTTTTCTTTATTTCAGTACGAATGTTACTGGTTGACTGAAGAAGATGGACTGGTTATGATGGCAAGATACCTTAATATTACGTGAGTTTGTAGAGAACATGGCGAATCTGACCGTCATTTTACTCAGCAGTATAGCCAATTTCCATACCCCTCAAAGGAACGAAGGTGCATAAAGGTTTGGTATTTCCGCTGGAGGAATTTAGCGACAACTTCCAATGTAAATGGGGCAACAGTAGGGTTATTCCTAGAGTTAAGTGTGTTAGCAGCAAGAGCAAGAGTAGCGCTCCTACATTATTAAACAGGAGGCCGCGATTGATGTATTTTTTCAGGATTTTTTTTCTCGAACGCGGAAATAATGTGCACACAAGGAAGCGTGTAGCCCGAAATTGTGGCTCTCGCATAGCGGTAGTAAATCAAGCAAGTTAATTATCCGGTGCTGATATTTTATTAGGCGGGAAGAAACGACAAAGAAGGAGTCTTGCTGCTAACAACACGCAGCTGCTTTCATCATCGTAAAAGTGTGCTCTCCAATGAAAATAATGCTCGATGAACCATGAACCGTAAACATATAAATGGACCCTCGATGGCGCGATATTCAATTGAACTATACGTGTACGCAAAATCTCGCTGGCAAAATCTGGCTGCCTAACGGAGGTCCTGTAACGAATACGCGAAATACAACTTTAATACCAAGTGTTTAAAACTTGTCGTTCAACAACGATAAGATTACAATGTTTAAACAAGCGTAGTGGTATTCGAAGTCATCCACATCCAGTTCCACTGTTGTCAGCCGAGATGACAAGCAGTGACATAGCCAGGGGGTGGCACACCGGGCACGGCCACCCCTCGAAACATTTTCATGTCGTGAGACACAAAGCATAAAATGACACCTGCCTGCCCGGCCCCCACTTCAGATCAAGGACGTGCCTCCGTCCGAAACAAATTTCTTTCTACGTCACTGATGACATGTGTGTATCTTTCAGTTGTGTAGCGCCGCTTATTGCAGATGCTTCTTTGTTCAGGCGATTCAAGCGGGTGACCGCGCCCTTACCCTTCCTGCCAGACGACAAATTTCCAGGAGCAGATACATTCACAGGCCTCCTCACTCACGGCGTAAGTCAACAGTTAATTTGCAAGGTACCGTTTTTTTAGGCTATTTAACAAGTAAGTTCAGTAGAAAATATGACCGCTGGTCATAGAGTTATGAAACGATGTGTTTTGGCATCTAACTCACCACAGCACCACCTTTTAACTGAAGTTATTACATACTTTTTACCAACGAGTCTTCCTCCATAACCCGAGAGAGTGGCTCTGTAGATATTTTATGGTGTACGGAGTATTGTATTGCAAGGTGACTGAAATTCGGGAGGATTTTGTTGCTGTATCTGTCAGGGTATACATTCTGTGTAACCTACGTAAATTTGGGAAAGTGTTTTCTTCGCAGGAGGCGCCAGTCTGGTCCCCGTTTCCTGTTTGTTGAGCAGGACAGTGTGTGTGTGGGGTGGGGACGGGGGGAGGGGGGGAGGGGTTTTGTCGCAGAAGAGTGGTAAGTTGGGCGAGTTGGTAATGATCCATTATGTAACTGCGCAAAAAAAGTCACAGTTTCGCCGCAACGGCGAAGCAATGAATGCGATAGCAATAAATTGGAATGTAACGCGAAGAACGGAAAGCAGCTCGAAATTGCCAGCGCGTCGCTCGAGCCCAAAGGACGCACGAAAAGAACGCACACAGGACGAGCGCGAACTATCATGCGTCACAGCTCGACACTGGAAGCGCACTGCTCAAACATAAAGCAGGACGCACGAAACGAACGAACAGGTACACACAGGACGAGCGCGAACGAACTGTACCAGTCGTTACTTATTTCCGTTTGAACAGCGCGCCTCTTTCGCAAACGCGGCCGCTGCAGCGTCGATGCGACCTTCGTACGCTCTGTCACTTCAGCGCAGACATCGCTGGGAGAGCACAAGACATACAACCCCCCGCTCCCCCGCGAGCCTTCTTTCCTCAAGATAAGCGCACGAAGGCGACCACGTTCGCAGGAACGGGGTCACGATCTTTAAAGCGCGCCACGCGCGGACATGGCGCCATCTACGTGGTAACTCAGAAAGGATACTGATGTAAAAGGTGTATATAAACAAGACGAGCGCGAAGTAATTGTGACAGTTGTTGCTTATTTCTGTTTGAACAGCGCGCTCCTTTCGCAAACGCGGCCGCTGCAGCGAGCGAAGCGAAGCACCCCACCGGCCGCCCCTTCTTTCCTTGAGATAAGCGCACGAAAGCGACGACGCCCTGTAGAGCGAACAGCAACGGCGTTCGCAGGGGCGGGGCGACGATCTTTAAAGCGCGCGCGCACGTCGCGCCATCTATGTGGCCAATAAGAAAGCATCCTGAATTACATGGTGTATATAAATAGCTCGCCGTTAGCAGGCTGAAAGACTGTGCTGTCGTGGCCTAACGTCTAACGCGGCGGGCTGCAAAGCGAGAGGTCGCCCGTTCGATTCCGCGCGTCGGGAAGAATTTCTGAATTATTTTTCTTTGTGGCTTTTCTATATATATATATATATATATACACATATACATATACGGTGAATGACGGCGGCCACCGACGGCAAAAATCAGCCGAGGCTGTCCATATAATTGCTATCGCAATAAAACGGACGGTGACGCAAGAGGAGAGGAAAGCACGAACAGGCGCAGACTATCAACTGAAGCTTTATTGCAAGAACAAGGCAATATAAAGGACAGGATAAAAAGCTTCATTTAGCAGCGCATTGTAAGAAATGTGGCTGCTCACCGCTCTTCAGTGACACTTCTGTGTTCCGCCACAAAAATCAAAGAGCGCGTGAACTTGTTGAGGCCGTGCATATTCATAAGCAATCTGAGTCTTGCGTCAGTGTTCCCTCTGTTGCTTTACATGAAAAAAGAGTTATGTTATCTTGGTCCTGTATGAAGGGCGTGCTATGGTTGATGTGCCCTGGGTTTTTGTTATGAGTCCCTCTTGGCTTTTCCTCCTCCCCCTTTGCCCTTTCTTGCTTTTTATCCTGTCCTTTATATTGCATTGTTCTTGCAATAAAGCTTCAGTTGATAGTCTGCGCCTGTTTGTGCTTTCCTCTCCTCTTGTGTCACCGTCCGCTTTTTGCGCAGTTACATAGAGGCTTTTATCGTGCGCCTTCAAGGTCAGCATCACCGGTAAAGTACCAGTTCAACGTTGTGCTGTCCTCAGCCCACTTGGCTGAGTGGGGGATCGGCCCACTTTAGTCCGTGTGTCATTCGCATAGCCGACAGTATCACAGCGCGCTCAACTGCTGGCCCGCAGGTCGCGGGATCGAATCCCGGCCGCGGCGGCTGCATTTTCGATGGAGGTGAAAATGCTTGAGGCCCGCGTGCTTAGATTTAGGTGCACGTTAAGGTACCCCAGGTGGTCCAAATTTCCGGAGCCCTCCACTACGACGTCTCTCATAATCATATCGTGTTTTGGGTACGTTAAACCCCAACAATTAATTAATTAATTAATTAGCAGTATCATGGCAAACAAAGTCGATCACGGAGACACGACATATTTATATACAGTAGGTTGTTGTACTAGGGGGTGCATGTTTCGGGGCGTGCTCGTTGCCCAGCGCAGATATCACGATGCACGCACGTGGACTGCCTACACATGGGCTGATTAGCTGCTTTGTTCTCTGCAATACCGCACAATAATGCAACAAGCGCTGCGTAAGTGCGCTGACTACAATAAATATGCACCGTCATATGCACCACTCATTTAATGTGGCGTCTAGCTTTCTTGAAGCGCACAGGTATTCGCATGGGTTGAGAACAATAGTCGATAGCTTCTGCATGATATTTCAAAGCAGCACCGTTCACGTTAAACTTTATCGATAATGTAAACGTGACAACACTGTGGTAACCTCTCTGTGCTTTTATGGCGTAACAGCCCCCGAAAACGTGCCTGACTACAGAAATTTCTCTGTATCGACTCCAACATGTGGATAACAAAATGGCGCGTCGTCTGCTACAGCACTTCCGGTTCACGGAACCTTCAAGGCTCAGCTCTTCGCTGCTTCAAGCTGTGTGCGGTTCAGTGTAATCGGGGAGGAGGCAAGATAACTGGTAACAACCGCGTCGCAGAAAGTACGTATTTTCTCCCCGATTACACTGAACGGCACACACCTTGAAACAGCGAAAAGCTTTAGGCATCGAACCGGAAGACGTCATTTTGCTAGATACTGCACTCCGCGCAAGAGTCAATATTGTTGGAAAGTGAAATATGAGCTCAATTCTTGTTATCGTATTTTATAAAAGACGTGGTACTCGTAATACGCAAACGTACTTGTATAATACAATTTGCGGTTGGTGTATGTTCGATTAAGAGTGACTGTCTCTTATAGCCCGTCACAGAGGGTATTCTGTGCTTGGTACATTAAGTGAATGAAAATTGCGGTTTACAAATGAGTGAAGGTTCATCTGAAAAGCTCGAAAAGAACGTTACTGATATCTTTCTCTCTTTATCTCTGTCATGCATTATAATCAGGAGGCGGACATCTTGCTTCTCCACACGACCATCAGCCAGCCTCGAGCAGTCAGCGCAAAGTACTTGTTTCCAGTAGTATACAGCAAGCTCACCTTCCTTTATCCATCGCCCAAACGTCTCACGAGCAGCTTCACCGTCTTGAAGATTTTCTCCGTGCAGGTCAGAATGTGCGATGCACCGGCTCTCTTGAATAGAGCATGGAATAAGGAAACTGTGAGCGCATGAAGTTTTGATTCGACGACATGCGGAACGTAACATTTGCGACGAAGGGAGTTGGGGAGTAGGAGGGGTTCTTTAATGAAAACTGGTGGGGTTTGCCAGTCGGTGCACCTGGCATGTTACCTGCACATGGGTACGTTGAAAAACTAAGTGATATCGACAGTGCACGACATATACCGAACATACACAACATTTTTCGTTGTTGGTAGCATGTAATGAAGCGTAAACTTTTTGTTTCGTTACTAGGCACTTTTGTTTGTGAGTTCTTATTGTTATATTATTTGTATAACGGAATTTTAAGAGTTATCTAATAGTTTTTTTATTTATCATAACTTACTCCCTCCAGATTGTATATTTTGTCATTTTTTGTTGGCAGTATTGATTCTCGCTGCTCATGCTGTAACGTATGCACTAATAATAGCATGACACTAATAACAGTTTCTTTAATTTGGGATATACATATGCCGCATACAATATGTAGGCAAGTTTCTATACCTACGATAACCTCGTACTTTTGTTAGAACACCACATCAGTAAAAAAACAAACGTGTTTTAGTGACACTAGTGTCACTGTAAGGATGGCCTTCGTTGCATGAGATACAAAGACAGCCCTAGTCTATTGGCCGAGAATGTTTTGGCTTAAGATATGAGATACCTTTATAAACTTTTTGTAACGTTTATTGTGGACATAAATGGATCTTTGGTTAGCAGTACAGCGCCTCCAAAAGCAGATTAAGCGGATTATGTCTTCCCGTAAGTTGCACGTAGGGCAGAGTACCGGCCTCATATGTTCGACTTAAAATAGAAAGTGTTTACCGTTTATTGCATTTGCCCAACGTCCGATCGCACCTATTTAGTTCACGTGGCATGCGAAACTCCCACGTAAGATCGTAAAGGCTTATTGCGGCCCTTGGTGAGTTTAATGAAGGTACAATAAAAGTTGAAGCGCCAGGAAAGATTACGCATTTGCTTATTATTTGTTGTTTCAGGTTTGGTGCGCATCGGGTGCTTCGCTTGCGTTGCTTTTCCTTTTGCTTAGAGGGATCGACTACACTGTCCAGAGGCCATTACAACTTACACGTGTGATTGCGTCCTTATTGATTCCGCTGGGCAAAGGTCAGTACTTTGCTTCCTCCAGCCCTTCGCAATTATTCAGTTTAATAATTGAAGTCCTTACAGATATAAGGTAAGAAATAAATGTAAAGGATCGGAATTCGTGTCGCTATATCTCACGTGCCCTCACCGTGTACACAGTAGCCTGGTTGTGGCTGCGGATACTTTTACTAATGTAAGCACGAAAACTCTAACAACCTGCCTTCAACGAGTGGCCTGCGAACAGGTCAGAGAAATCAGAATCTAAGAAGTATGCAAACTGTTTATGTCGTCTTATGAACCATTCGAAACACTCTCAAGAATGTTGGCACTCGTAAACAAACCGGCGTAGCCATTTATTGCGCATTATCAATAGAACGTCCAGGGCACTCTCTCATAGCGGCCCATATATAAACGATGATGACATTTAACGCTACCGTGAACAACTCTCTGCGTTAAGGGTATTCATCGGTTTGGTCGACTGAAATATCTTAAAGCTCATCTTCAATAAAATATTTGGGTAGGGGCGAAGCATGTAGGGAAGGGTGTTTCAGCTCCACTAATGTGAAACCTGTGAAGGGCGATGCATGCAGTGTGCGCCAATGTTTCCCACAGCAAGATCACTGCTAAGGGGCAATGAGAGACAGACGAAAGATTAAACACAGAGACCCGCAGTCCACTTTTAGTTAAAGAGGTCATGAACCACTTTTCCAAGTAATGATCTAATGGCCTCAGTACCGGAGTGTACTGCCTCCCGAATCGATTGCCGCAAAAATTTCTCGAATCCGTCAAGAATCAGCGGAGTTACGGGGTTTGGCGCACGCTCCCAGCGTATTCTCTCTTTTCTCGTGCCGACGAGCGCACTGGAAGCTAGACAGGGAGGGATGGCATGGGGGAAATAGGTTACGCCAGCGCGCGTCATGAAACGCGATCGCTCTCCCGCTGTGATTCGCTTGCGCGAGTGCGGCTACCGTGTACTGAGGAGTGCGGCGCCGGCAAGTGGCGGCATCCCGCGGCAAGAAGCGCATCTGATCCGAACGCCGCTCTCGATTTACGTCGGCTATCGGCCAATAAGCATGCTATGTCTCTTGCGACGTACAGCGGACCGACGCCCCGCCCACCGACGAGAGTGAGAACCCGGCCTCTGTTTGAAAAGAGGGTGCCTGGGGAAACGGCAACTTCGCGCTCCGCTTGTGGCCATTAGGCGGCGCGCACGACTGTAATATTTGGCAGAGCCGTTCATAGCCGTGTCAGCTTTCCGCAGGATGTGTTTTTTCAATCAGCCCAAGGGGTGCTTCATGACCCCTTTAACATGCACGCTGCGAATCTTCATTGTTCAACTACGCACAAGAAAAATCTCCCACCGGCACTACATTGCAGGTCAAGATCCAGTGCCTATATATACGGGGTGGCCGGTGAAGGGTTGTGCAGCGCGAGAAGTCAGTTTTTTTTTCAACCAAGAAACTCGCTAGCAGACGCTGCCTGCGTCAGCGTTGTCTCTCGCGGGCGAGGGTGCGTTCTCGTTTCTTGCGAGCTGGTAGTTCAGCATTCATCGCGGAAGAGCGTTTCCATATTCAACGCGCGCCGTTCGCTCTCTCTCGTCACATGGCGAACGCTGAGGCAGTGGCGCCCTCTCTTGCGCTCAAGCAAATGGACCGTCCCGACAGCGAAGACGATGCACGCCGCGACAGCAGACGACGATGCACGGTGCATGCCGACACGAAGAGACCCTAAGGTGCTTCGCCCCTAATACGTATTACCTACGCATGTAAAAGGGCAGATCCTGTTTGTCCACACATTTTTTGGGTGCTACAGCGTCAAAAATGTCGAAAGGTGGGAGACATGAGTGCCTTGTGTACTCACAAGACAAAATGTCTTCAGTTCAGATGGTAACCACACATGTAATGACATGGAAATTAAATTCTCATTTGATCAGTCGGGCCTCCTATTGTACTTTCGTGGCTGTATTAGGCTGCAAATGCGGTTTAGATATAGCTATCCATCTGTATGAACCAGCTGGAGTGTGGTGGCGAATTAAACAACCTATACCTAAAAAAAGAATGTATGCAGTTGCACTCAACCCGAAAGCTGTAGGAAGTGCAGAGCAGTGATTCGCCCGTCCTTCAGTGGTGCTCGCGTTCTTGGGCAAGCGTGCGCTGACGTTCCAAACATCCAGCCTGCTCGGCGTTCGTGGCGAAAGAAACCTTTACGCGTGATTCAGTGGCACCCTTCCTCTCCTTTTCATCCTCCTCATCC
>NC_051178.1:138937899-138977415 GCF_013339695.2 Rhipicephalus sanguineus
CCAAAGGCGTCACCTTACGAAGACTTGGTTCAAAATGCGTGAGTTTCGAATGTCATGTGGTACGTCAGCGCTATATAATCTGTATCCGCACCAGCGTATAAGCCTACGACAAGGCAGTAGTTGCCGTGGCACAGCTGCATTTTAGATATGCATTCGGTGCGCGTGTGAAGTGTACAACGGCCTCGTAACGTTGCGATTCGGGCACAGGATATCGACTTGCCGCACCGAGGCAGGTGGGCGTAGTCCATGCGTTTGGTCTTGTACCGATTTGTTTACCAAGACGAAATGGCAGATACGTGGGCAAGTATATGTGATGTAAATTACTTAACTAATTATTCATGACAACGAACAACTAGCTTCGACTACACGACGCATATCTCTTGCGAACGATACTAATATCTCAATTAAGCTGAAGGTATTGGTATTTTCCAAGATATACGGGAAAGGGAGAAGTGCATTTAAACTTATTCTCTCATTTAGCTAACAGAATTATCTCTGACATGTATATATATGCGAATATAAACTGATTTGAGAAGGGTGGAATAATAACGAAAAGAGGAACCGATAAGCTAGCCAAGCAGAAAAACGAAACTAGAGGTTACAATGTGTAATTTAAACTGACAAATGTCTTTTTGCAGTTGTATGCAATATATGAATACTTCGAATAGCTACCTTTCTTTTTTTTTTTTTTGATCTTGCAAAAACGTTTTAAAGGCCTGGGAAACTCTGTATTCAACATTTACAAAGAACACACGCATTAATTAATGTTAATGTATAAAAGCCCGCGATTCGTACAGGAAATGTGAATTCACATTACATTAAACAAGATTAGTGCAGCAGAAAGGGTTTATTGGCGCCTGCGCTAACTTCGTGGATTATGCATAAAAATTGTCCATAACAACTGTCTGTCCTTTTATACATAAGTTCTTGCTAAAAACTTACACACCTATCTAACGGTTGTTTGTTTAGTTATTTTTTTCACTCGATTATAGTGCAAAATTCGCGACGCTTAGTTGCTATTATATTTTTTGTATTTTACGCAGGATCATCAGGATGTTCGAAGCGGGTCTGTTCAACCAATTCGAGCACCGCTACCGCTACCTGAATTTGTCGGCGCCGAGCAGTTTCCCCATCGAAGACATCGGAAGAGAACTGCAAATCGAGAGCACCGCGCTGCCTTTCAGCTGTTTGGCCGTTGGCCTGACAATTGCGTTGATGGCGTTCACAGCGGAAGCACTTTGCGGCTTTGCGCTGAGAGAGTCGGCGCGTTGGCCAGTCCGCGTGATTTATGCTACACGACCTGGGATGCACTTGAGATTACACTCCCCATTGTCACATATGAGACAGTATCGCCAACGCAGTGAATGAAAGAGGGTGCCGAGGACCGGGGGTGCAGCTTAAAGGGACACTAAAGAGCAATGCGATTTTTCTCATATTAGTAAAGTACTCTTTCACGATACCAAAAACACCATGCTTGCTGCGAGAAGACGCTTAGTAAGCGACGTCACACGGGGAGATTACGGCGCGAAATTTAAAAATGAAACTTTGAACTTGATTTTCTCCTCTATTAATGAACCTATGATGGCGAGATTAACGACATTAGAGTTCTCGGAGCACAATTTATCGATTTAAACCGATTCATTGTTTCTATTTAGTGTCCCTTTAACATTCCCCACCTGTGGCATGAAGCGGGACAAACACGCGATAGCAGCATAACGGGTTTTACTCGCATACGAAGCGCGAGGTGCTAAACAGCCGGCCTCACATCAACAAACAGGAGGCGCGAAGACCCCGTATACTTATATGCACACACTCCACTCATGCGCATGTAATTACAGATACGGGCGCGTGAAATAGGAGTGCGCGTAGCGACCACTAGGCGGTGCCCCATGGGACTAAGGCATTTCAATTTTATTGTATACTTTTGTAATATGAACACTATTCAACCCATTTCAGCGTATATAAACTTTCTGTATAACCTGGCCGGAAACTATAGCATGCACTGTTTTGAGAGCGCACATTGTAATCATTGCTTGGGTAATGAGATTATAATAAAGCTTGCTTATCTGGTGACAGTCTACGCACGAAACAAAAAGTCAATGCTTATGTATGTATGTATGTATGTTTATAGGACAACTTGTAGAAGGTGAGAGAGAGGAAGGAAGCATTTGTGGCTCGCAACGTACGCTCCAAAGTTCACCCGCGGAGCCATCGAAGTGAGTCAACTGTTTCTCTGACGTCGGGCTCCGTCTTGGGTCGGCACTTTATTTCTAAATGTGTTTATTGCTCTGGATACTAACACGAGATGATAGACATTTAAAAATCAATTTTTAATTGTTCATGAATATTATTTCACCTTGGAGGTGATAACGCGTGATCGAGGTCACTTCATTAGAGTCCACACGGCTAGAAGGCGATGATGCCTGCAATGAACGTTGACGACCATGTGCGGTCTGCCAAAGTTCATTTCGCAAATATCACTGAAGTCCCGTATTCCCACTGTTTATAGCACATTGTGTAAAGTAGGTGGGAGGTGTTTTCGCTTCAATGCGTAGTTTTTTGCTTTAGCTGCGTTAAAGTTTACTTCGGTGGAAGGTGCCTCAAAGCGTCGGTTTTGCTTTGTTATCTCTTCAAGTTATCTTGCAAGTTATCTTTCCGTCCACCCTACTTTCTTCACATTTACATTATATTTACTACAATATAACAACCCCTATACTTTCTTTAGCTTTCTTGTCTGTTAGTTCTAATTAATGTTTAGCAAAGAAAAACGAGTCCTTAAAACTTCGGTTTCGCTTCTGTCATTCAAGTCACAGACGACACCGAAACTGGGCGCAGAAATTATAGATCACCCAACCATTGCTTGCGGTTGCCTGTTAGCCTTGACTTTTTTCGCGATAAGGTTTAGATTAGGACTTCCAACCTATGCACTCGCTATTGATTTTCAAGTGAGTTATCTTTTCGAGGTCAGTGATCTTCCGAGCTGAGCCGTGGCTTTTGATAAAGTCACAATGGCACCAACGAAACTTCACGACAAACACTTTTGTTTGCCTTGACCGGCGACGACATAGCGGTTGATGGACCACAAAAACTGTGAGGCGACGACAACGGCTGAGTGTTTGTTCAATCAGTGTGCTTGCGTCACCTAAAGCTGAGCTCTTAGTCACGCGTGGTGCGCAAATCTGCACGTGAGTTGTCGGTCATTCACCGCTGGCTGCCCGCTTGTTGCCTGTCACACAGAGAGTGATGACGATCAATCGATTTCGGGAGCAAACGTACTTACTTCGCACAGCCGACGCACCTTCACCGAATATTGTAGGCTTCAGTGTCGTCACGTCAATCACGTTTTGTGATGGAGTGGACCCTTGGAGTGGAGCACGCTAGGATTCGCTTTGAACTCGTGTACAAGAATGATCGCTCTCTGAGTGCCACTGAGAATGACAGAGGGCAAACGTTTGTGTCTACCTGCAAGAACTCTCGAAGAAAAGGGGTAATGACCAGTTCTAGTTCCCAAGATAGAGACGGATATGCGCAAAACCACTAGCCTCGCAAGTGTACTTCTCAATCCTTAGCGATGGGCCCTCTTTGCTACTGCTTACCGGTTCTCTCTCCACAGAGACTGGTACTTATATTATCCGAAGCTAGTTTAATCGCACTGTTCTGGTCCATCTCTCTGTGTGCGGTACAGTGCCTTGCTGGTAGAGAGACAATGACTACAGCGATGTTACCAAGAACGGCTTTTTTTGTATTTCAACTGGTTCTGCTTATGGCTGCCGAAGAGCGAGAAAGAACGCTACCATGTACGTCCAGGGGACTTTTTATTTCCTATGTCTATAGGATAACCTGGTGCCAAATTCGCGCATCTTTTTGTATGGAAGTGGGCGGCAGCCTGTGCTAATAATAAGATAAGCGCCGCGATTAGTTTAAATATGCTCTTACTAACAGTTCTAACACAAACGCTCAACTTGGCTGGGGATCTTGAATGTGCATCTAATCTAACTACGTGGTGTTCTCGCACTTCGCCACATCGAAATGTGGCCGCCGTAGCTACGAATCGAACCCGCGCCCTCGAGCTCAGCAGCGTGAAGCCTTACCTGCTAAGCTAACACGGGGTGTCCCCGAGAACAGCGAATAGCGAATATGGTATCTTGGGCACTATTTGAAAAAGATGTATAAAGACTCACGGTAAAAGGTCATGTTAAAATGCCATATTGGCCATAAAATAGCGGATGTTAGACGACAGTTGAGACAACTGCTCTTCGATGTCCTTGCAGCCTTCATTGCGTCAGCGACTGTCCAGTTGTTCAAGCCAACAAGTGTGTACGTTCTCATGGAAGACAAAACTGGTAATGACAAATGGTAAACTTTAAGTATCCAGCATGATCATAAATAACATGCAATGTTTTGCTCAAGATTTACCGATCGAATTAGATAGATAAATAACCCTTGAATCATTATCGTAGTTTGGCTCCCGAGCATATTCTGATCACCTGCGCAATCGAAGCTGCAAGATTCTGTGGAAGGAAAAATGCAGCTATGTTTCACTTCCATAGAAGTACTACCTTTTGCGAAGGAAAGAATATGACTTTTAAGGGCTCGTTTCTCAGTTTGGCACAATATTAATGAGAACTAACAGACAATAATGACAAAGAAAGTATAGGGGATGTTATTCGTCGTAATTAGGATAAAGTGTGAAGAAAGTAAAGTGGACGAAAAGATAACTTGCCGCCGGCAGGGACCGAACCTGCGACCGTCGAATAACGCGTCCGGTGCTCTACCACTGAGCTACGGCGGCGGTCATCCTCCCGTCCACTTTATGGGGTATGTATATGCATTTAAACCTAGGAGTGTTAGTCAGCGCCAGTCGCAGCCATGGCGGCGAATGTGGAACACTGTTTTTCTGCCTGTTGGCGTCACGTAGCTGCCAGGTCGTAGAAAGATCACGTGCTACGTGACGCCAACAGGCAGAAAAACAGTGTTCCACATTCGCCGCCATGGCTGCGACTGGCGCTGACTAACACTCCTAACACTCCTTGACTAAGGTGTAGAATGCAGCCTCAAGTCATACACATTCTTTTCATTGGCACAAAGCGCGCAAGCGCATCAGTAGGCATAGACGAGCTGAGTCTCAGGTCTTCTTCAAGTGAACGGTACCAGCAAGCTATCCCCGGCCTTGCGCTATAGACAGTGTACTAACGCGCTAACTTGATAATCAGAATTATATTTCAGTGCCACCAATCATAATCTGAGTGCTTCAGAAAATTTTGGTGCGCCTGTCTTTCAATACACGCTTTATTCTTCTCGTTTACAACAGCTTCCCTCGCATCTCACGTCACGTCGGATCTATACACTGCAAATGTCAGCGTTCGAAGCATCAACGTTAATTCCAAAAGTACAGCCATGGGTTTCTTGCAGAGTGTTATACGAGGTCTGCCTGTCAACACAAAAGTCCACGTCATCTGCTTGCTCAACAGAAAAGCCTATAAACGCAGCTTCTATGAACCGGTGAGTCTCATTATTCCATGAAGTGGGTTAGGTTGCGCACAGCAGTCTGCTTTTGCAGTGCACTAGGTACATCTATGAAGCGCGCATTGTAATAATACAAACAGTTCACCCACTGAGCACACCCAAAATTCACATTTAAGAAAAGCTCCTGACCGCAAGTTTATGTTTGGACAGGAGGCTAATGTGCTCGAAACAGGTGCCATCAAAAGTGCAGTGTTAATTACAGCGCGTCCATTAACAATTTTATACAAGTAGAAAGCCTCGTTCGCTCGCATAAATTGTAGCTATATAGAAGAACTTGTTCCATGGGCGAGTTGGTGCCTAAATTTGCTTAACACTTGGTAGTTGGCGGTCCTCTGTCTCTTCTCTTTCCCTTCTTCATGTTTCAAGCATTGCGCCAGGAATAACGTGTCTAGCTATATATTCTAGCTACCTTTAGAGAGAGAAAGGTTAAGTGGAAGGCGGGGAGGTTAACCAGAAGGTTTTCGGTTTGCTACCCTGCACTGGAGAAGGGGTAAGGGGGATAGAATGGTAAGGAAGGTAAAAATAGCATTGGAATGGTTATGATAAGCGCAGTGCAGTGCAGTATTACGTTGTGCCCTGGTTTTCCTCGCGAATGGAGAATGCACGTTGTATAATACAAAATGTTTATTGGTATAGAACACTGACTTTTATGTCCGCTTTTTTTTTCTTTCAAGATAAAAAGCATTTGGACTCATTTGGTTCACTCTCGCTGGGTTATCCTCGACGTCACAGGCCGGTTGAAGAAATTTTTGCTAACTCAGCCACCGTGCATCTTCTACGCTGTCACAAAGACTGCGCAGGTGAGTGAAATTGTATAGAAAGAAGGACATCAAATCTGTGGTAATGGAATAGCAGATTTAACGTCTGTTTTCCAGTTCATGTGTTACCGACGAAATTTACCCAGTAATCAAAACAATACTATCCCTGAGACGCACTTCAATACCACGTTTATAAAGAAAACGAACACACTCCTATAACTTCACAAGTTGAATGCATACTTGGCCTAGCTTTTATAGGCTATGATTCAAGCGATACCCTTTAAGTTTTTCCGCAGGATTGGAGCTCGAGCTTATTATTGTCATATGCAGGAAGTGGTGGTATGTGTAACTTTATAAACAGAATCCGGCAACTTGATGGTCTGGGCCATGAAGGAACTAAATTCCCAAAACTTTTCGTTTCGTTCGTGCTATTCGCCATTGGCTGGTCGTCATCGCCAAGTGGCTAGAATTTGCTCTTACAAGACATTTTAGCGTAAGAGCCTTTCATGAATACGGGCCCAGATGTTTGTAAAAAAACACTGTCCGAGCAGAGTATCAAATTACATAGTACTTTCCCCACAGCTTGACCACCAAGATATGCGATCGGCCTGCTGACATTCGCGTTCATGTTTTGTAAACATATGAATTCACGTAAGCCGTGTGACTAGGCTCTTTAAGACAATCCAGTAGGCGGGACAATTATATATTCGTGCGCTGGCCTTTCAAATGCATAAAAACAGGAAGGGGATATTGTTCCTTTGTACGAGTACATCGCGAATAGCGGTTTTATTCCGGTTGGTTAGTGCATTACTGATTAAAACTCCGCGTCCATCGTTTTCTCGTTAAGCCCCTGAAAGATCCAAACATATTTTACTTTTGTGGTACCGTTCGCAGAGTTATGAACTCCTTGGACCCAAAACAGTCACAAGAAGGAAGTGTAACGGCCACATGACCTTGGAGAAGTGGCGTCCTTCCAACAACACCACGTCAGTTGTCGTTCGGCAGCCAGCCATGGAGCAGCGGTCGAGCATGCTATCATTGTCGTGCTCAGCGATAAATATCAACGGCACTAATGCGGTATGATGTCACATTTGTTACTTGTCTTACAGTGATGCAGAAGGCCACTTACCTACTGTGCCAGTGATAGCGTTACTGGTTTGTAATGATCATCTGTTTTTTTTTTTTTTTTAAGCCTTTTCAGACGCCATCTATGGGGAGCTGCCTGTAAATGCTTTAAATCGATACAGGCGTTTTTTCGAAGGCGCTAGATATTCTATTGCAACAAAAATAATGTCACAATACGTTAATTTAAGGTGGGTTATAGTAATTAATCCCAATTAAATGGTAATTAACTATAAATTTATTTTGAAGTCATTCATGCTCTGTTTTTGCATAACTACGATGAAGCCTCAGGCTAGAATGCCTGCATGAAATCGCAGGCATTTCTAAAAGTGTAGGCCGATCGTGTTCTTACCCTACACAGTAGGTATGAGTCGGCGCGACTAAGTCCTCTTGTGACACAGGGCTGATGTGGCGAATTCCACAACGAGCGAAAATGGCGTAGAATTTTCTCTTTTGGTAGTACGCTCGTAGCTGATTCGCAGGAGCTCTGACCGTCGGTTGTCTGAAAATTGTTTCGTTGGCTAGGACATCTGCTCTTTAGTTGCCGCTGCCACAAACATGCGAAGGTATCTGCAGGAATATAAGCGGTGCCCCTTTCCCGGTGTGCACAGAGTGCTGTGAAGTTGGGGATACAGACCACGACTATCTGGTCCTGCAAGCGCTTTTGCTCCTGAAGGGAGAGGCTAATGAACAATATGAAGAAAAGAGGGTTTCCCCATGGATTTTGTGAAGGGATTGTGTTTCTCAAAAGTATGCGGGTGATTCGCAAGGAAGTGGCTACTATTCTTTTTACGCTTTCTACGAGAGACAGGATTAAGTGACACATGGTGAGACATATATGGAAAGAGTCGCCCAGGCGGAGCAATTGCCGCTCAGGTGTGCCAGGCTAACCCCGCCTGTGGCAACAGCACCACCACCAACACCACCACCTCAGGCTAGACATACAGTGCAAATTGGCTTTCGGCTATGCCCATTTTAAGCAAAGAAAAATTATACGTTTGACGTGGCTTGCGGGAAGCCGCACGTCCGTCAACTCGTCGAACATGTTAGTGCCTTCAGCGAAGGAATCATATGTACGGTACACTGTAAAATGATGTTAAGTGAAGGCACATTTATTATCCAGGAGGGTCAATTGATCCAAAGCTCAGTGTATCTTGCTCGTTCTTGGACCCTAGTCGATACGAATAGCAAAAACAAGTGGTGCACAAAATTGTGTACGTAGCGTCTCAAATTAAGGGTTAAAACATACAAGCAAAAGGAAAAAAGAGGTGTACGAATGTCCATGCGACTGCCACCGCAAAGAGGGCACAACTAATGTCTGCTTATCAAAAAGCAAAACGCCAGAAGCATAGAGACTTCATTTCTGATTTCCATATATCTGCCGCTACTTTCAGTTCAACTGCATACGGCCAAGTGAAGCCGTCGGACTACCACTGATCTGCCGCTACCTCAACGTCTCGTAAGTTCTTCATGAAGGTTCAGAATGAACTTTCTAGATTAGACCACGAAATTGCTAGAAGCTCTGCCAATACGGGCCAGTCAAATGTTTTTCTAACAACAAAGCAAGAAATAGAGCGACATTATTTTTAATGTATGGCACGTTCGTTCACCCGAGCTGTGCCTTTACATTTGAACTGGTACTTACACTAACCTATAATAAAGTTGTTTACTACTTACACTAACCTAAACAAAAAGTACACATGTCTGTTGTAGACGCTGAACAGGGTCT
Organism: Rhipicephalus sanguineus; assembly: GCF_013339695.2. Taxonomy (NCBI): domain Eukaryota; kingdom Metazoa; phylum Arthropoda; class Arachnida; order Ixodida; family Ixodidae; genus Rhipicephalus; species Rhipicephalus sanguineus. The sequence goes on from NC_051178.1 coordinate 138,947,035, forward strand.
AAGACGAATAATAATATCTGGAGTTTTACGTACCAAAACCCCGACATGATTATGAGGCACGCCGTAGTGGAGGGCTCCGGAAATTTTGACAATCTGGTCTTTTTTAACGTGCACTGACATCGTACAGTACACGGGCCTCTAGCATTTCGCCTTTATCGAAACAGGGTCTAAGACTGTCGAGCTATTTTTTTCGGTATCTAAAAAAAAAAAAAAAAAAAACGCGACTCCCTATTGGTCTTAGATTTTAGATTTTATACTGACAGCATGTTTCCGTTATATCGCCTGTTCATGATAAGGTTGATGTTATTTGGTGTTGAAATCCTGCTTTACAAAGCATTATGTACCTGTACAATAAATGTATACTTCATTTTCTTCATAGGCACATAAAACTCGTTCCTGCACCATTAAAGTTTACACCAAGCAAAGAATTTCCTGAACCTGGAACCTACACTGGACTTTTATTACATGGGGTAAGAAATTTTTACGAAATTTACCGTGAGAAACTTCGTTGCCACGCACGCTTGGAAATTACAGCAATCACTAATCTTATTTAAATACTAAGGATGCTCATTTATCATACGTGTTTCCTTTGTTTACCCTAAGTATCTCATATTATGCTTCAGTAAAGGTTGCGTGTGTACTTAAGAAGGCATGTTTAATTGTTCAAGCTGCTCTTTATCTGCCTTGTCGTATGAGTGGCTGCGATGCTGTGATGCAAACGCGATGTAAATAACTCACATCCTTTTCATGGCTGCGGTTGCATTTCGCAAACGTGTGCCGAGTTTTGTGCGCGAGGTATAAAACACTGTGATCGATAATAGTCCGGAGCCTGCCGCCATGACGTCTCTCCCAGCAGCTTTGTAGCTCTGAGTCAGTCACTTGTCGTTTGTATAATTTCAACATAATGAGCAGCAGAAGCAACGACACTAAACAACCAACGTAATTCGCCCAATGATTCTCTCGTATCGCAGATAGCGGACGTCGATTTCAAGCACACCGTCATCCAGGAACCTCGTGCTTTTGCCGCGGATTTCTTGTTGCCCATACGCTACGAGAAATTCGCCTACATGTTCCCATCCCCGAGAGTTATCGTGAGCACATTTGCAGCTCTGAGAGTATTCTCCGTTCAGGTGAGTCCTCCTCCATTCAGTGTACCTCTGTACATATATATATATTATATATATATATATATATATATATATATATATATATATATATATATATATATAATATATATATATATATAAAAGCGAAGGAAAGGCAGGGAGGTTAACCAGGTTGTACCCGGTTTGCTACCCTACACGAGGGGAGGGGGAAGGGAAGAAAAAAGAATGGAGAAAGCAAGGAGGAAAGAGGGAACAAGTAATGCGCGCACACACATCAGTGTTCACCGCACACACACAGACAGTCACAACCGAGAAATATTTGATATCGGTTCCTCTGCGGTTGTCTAAAAATAGGCTAGAATCCGAGATGTTAAAAAGAGGCTTGCAAGGACACGCTCCGAGGAATTCAGAACTTGCAGAGCGCATTGATCTGACGGAGTTGTCATTGCGTTGACGAGAGTGCGCATCGTGGTCATGAGAGACCTTAACACAGCGAAGACTTGTAGGTTTTCGTCGTGGCAACAATCATCTGTGGACGATGAAGAACATTGCGAGGCATTCTGCATCGGCTCTTTATGAGTGCGCAGTGGGGGTAGTGAGGGCCACGCGACATCCGCCGGCACTTTCAAAGCCTCTGCGTCTTTCCGGCTCTCCGATTGTGATGCATTGGGCGGTGGTGGTGGCGGCAGTGGTGGTATAGCTGTGGCTTAAGAGAAGTCTGACGGTCTGCCCGAGTAGGACGATCGCGGTGACTCGCGGTGACGCGGAGTAGGACGATCGCGGGACGATCGCGGGACGATCGAGTAGGACTCGGACGATCGCGGTGTCCGTCCAGAGTGGGCAGTAGTAATCTTAGACCTTCGTCGCCGACTCGAGCGTCGTTGTATATTCCTCACCACATAAGCAGCCTCTTTGTGCGTATGTTTGTGGCAACGCAGTTGCTATACGAGTTGATCAAGCACCGTCTGACGAGGTGACGAAAACACGCACTTCGGAGGCACGAGAGAATACAAAATTACGCATAATTCCAAGCCAAACCGAGACACGCGTCTTTCCTTCCTTCTTTTATTCACTTCTGTTTGACAAGCGTAAGATTTGGGCTCCATTATACGTGGCGTAATTGATTTTGCCCGCGGTTGCGCCGCTAAAAACAGTCGATTCTCAATACCAGCTGTACGGCTGTAGATGTTATGCCAGAAGTGATAGCTTTGACCACGTACGCAGTAGAAGTCATGTGACATATTGAAAAATAGCCTTAATTTTGCTCGAGGGCTCCAGGAAAGCTCTTGCAGTGTCAAGTTTCCACGTGGCAATTATAATACGGCACTTATTTAGAGCTCACGCACTACAAGTATTTCTGTACTTTTTTCTCTGCAGCTTTGGGCCCTTCTTGGAGCGTCTCTTCTAATTTTCATGGCATTACTACATGCCATGACTCGCATCTACGGATGGAACATTCAGCCAAGCTTCGTCACTCTGGCATTGTTCTTGGATCAAGATATAGGTGAACTGCGTTTCCCTTTTCCCATAACCTGCTATAGGAATGAATAAGTACTTGATTCGTCGACGACGCCTCGCTTTCAGGGGCATCGCTTTCAGAGAAAGCTGGTTCCAAGGGGCATAGGCGTGCTCGGGGGGGGGGGGGGGGGGGTGACGTAAGAGGGGGAGGGGGCGCAAAGTCTGCCCCATACATTGACTTAATAGGGAAAGGGGTGCTGCGATGAACCTTCACTCGCCTTCGCCTCCCCCCGCCCCTGAAGGGGAACCCTGCGCACGCCTATGCCAATGCAGCCCAAACCAAATAATTCAAATCAACTTTTAGCCTACCCCCGAAGTCGAATAAATTGCTGTTGGCTGTGTACCTTTCGCACTTTTTCAGCGAAACCATTTACCCCATTTATCTCTGGCCCCTTCTTTCCGAGGAGGGGGGGGGGGGGGGCAGAGATGTGCCGGCTCGCATGCGACCCCATGTTCACTTGTCAAAGCGCTAGCTGTATACTGCCTGAGACATTCCTTGTTTTTACTACACCAGATTACTATGCGCTGATAAGTATTTTTTTGATATTCAAGCATGATAATTGTTGCCGAATGTTACTTTGCAGAGCCATTTCTGACTCGTCAGAGGAAGGCAAGCGTTCGTTTCTATCTGGGAACACTTCATTTCCTGTGCTTCATGATAAGCTACTCTTTCACGAGCGGATACATCTCATACCTGAACTTAAGAGTTCACGAAACGGGACCGGACACAACAGAGAGGCTTTTTGAGATGCTACGAACTCGCCGGATTGAGCCATGTCTTGCGAAAAACACCTATATTAATGTCTCTCTTGCAGTAAGTACATTATGTGTATTTTCTTTCCCTGTCTGCTCACGGACAACGTAATTCGGTCGGAATCAAAGCCCAGCGGAGCTTGTCCAGGACAACTGGTCAGTGCAGCACGAGTCAACAAACTTACCATTTATGTTATTGGTGGATGAAGGGATACATTCATGACAAGGCGGACATGTCATCCTCTCTGTGCGCTTACAGGCGGTAATATCAACTGCAAAAACGTACTCGCTATAAAATTCAGTTTTAGGGTCGCAACTCTGAATCAAACATTAAGCCATTTTGAAGATATATACCGCAAGTGCAAGTGCGAATGAAACCCAAGACTACAGGAAGTCAGCAGCTCTATTTTTAAAAGCGAAGCTGCTCTAGCTCTGCGTAATGTCGTGACCCAAAAACTATCATCATCACGAACATGTATGTGCCGCAGAAAATGGGCAAATTGCGCATATTGGTCCGGCGTATAGCGAGGGGGTGAGAGAAAGAGAGAAAGAAAGAGATAGATGGAAAGCAAGAGAAAGAGAGAAAATCTTTGCAGAGAAAAATTTCTCACGAGGCGGCGGGAGACGAACCCGCGTACCCACAATCCGAAGGCAAGCGTCTTAACCACTCGGCTATCCAGGCACGCTAACAGAACATAGCATAGCCTCGTATAGCATCGTATAGCAAGGGGGTAAGAAAGGGAAGTGAGGGTGAGCAGGAGGGAAAGGAGGAGGGGAGAGAGAGTAAAGCATAGCATATAAAGAATGAGAAATATAGAAAAAAGAAATGCAGACAGAGAAAGCGGGAGAATCAAAGAAAGAGAAAGAAAGAACTAGAGAAAGAGAAAAAAAGATAGAAACAAAGAGGAAGCAAGCGAGAAATAGAGAGAGTGAGACAAAGAAAGGAAAGAAAGAGAAAGAAAGATAGAAAGAAATAGAGGATCGACCAGCTTCGCAGTGCCAAGCTTTGCGCGACTTAGTGCAAACTGCCCACATTTTTTTTTAAAGACTAACATTTCCAGCATCTAAACTGCCCGAACCACGACTACTTCATGCCATGAGATTTAGATGTATAACCATCACGTTCTAACATTGACCTTATAAAGCGGACTTTAATTCCTGCAGAATGGTTAAAGAGGAATGATAATTATGGCTTGACTAGCAACGGCATTGTGGCATACGAAGGGCAGCGAAATGATTTCAAACTTTACAAAGAGTTCGTGTCGTTGATATGTTTATCAGAGAGAAGACAAGTCAAGTGTGATGATCTACATTTTGTCACAGAAAGTGGCTTGCCAAAGGAAGGTTGTACTTATGAATGAGATTCGCAATGAATTTGGTCTCTTGATGTTCAGTGCGCAGCTTAATCAAAATAAATGAACCTAATTCTTGTACCTGTACCCACGCCGATTGCGGCCAGCCTCCCTGGACAAGCTTGATACCGCTATGGTGTTCTATGAAATGTGACAATGCGCCCTACGTAAACGACCTAAGTACGTACTCGTAAATCAGCTGAATATTTTATCCTTGTCATTGTGAAAAATGGTACCGGGCTCGCCTATATATGCATGAACATTTGCAGATAAGCGCTTCTTCTTTTTGCATTTGGCATATTTTTACGCATCGCATGTTTGGAAACGATACACGCTTATGGTGTGCCCTCTCGTGTCTTTTTTTTTTATTTTAAGAATCCGTTTTCAATGACGATCAAGCAGCTGCACGACTCCGTTCCCGACTGGAATCCGTTCCTGGCAGACTCTCTGAATGAATGCGTGCAACGCACCGTGCGGCGTCAGGCAGTCATGTTCAGCAGCCTTCAAAACCTGGAGAGATATGCTTACTCACACCGCGGCTATGTCCAAATTTCCCGAGAGTACATCCATGACTTCACGCCGATGGGCTACGTGCTGCCTAAGGCGTCACCCTACAAGGAAGTTCTGCAAAACGTGCAAGTACACCTGAAATCTTCGCCGCTGGACCGGCGTGTAACAACCATTAATTTAGATGGTCAATTCCATGCATTGAACCTCTCTTTGGTCCAAATTCACAAAACCGATTTAAGCTGGCGTTGTTTGTAAGTCATAACTTAAGCCAAACCTGACATGGGGCCTGTCATTAGCAAATGTGGCAGGCCATCGCCACAGATCATTTACGAAAGAAAAGATTTCTTAATTCGATCATTGAGCTGTGTATGGCCTCCGGTGACTCGGCACCAAAGTGATGAAGCTATATATTTGAGAAAATTGATTGCACTACCCTAGAGCTTGTACAATCGGGAAAGCGAGAAACTTTATAGCAAAATACGAAACAGCCATGATTAACTGTTGCATGTTAACTATTCTCATAAATTGGACCTGCGGTGCTTTGGTGAGGGAGGCTCATGAACACAAAGTTATATTATATAAATTTACTTCGACTTAGTACACAGTCTCTATGAACGATATCCAAGCACTTGTCATCTGTTAACTGTCAATTGTACCAGCCAAATTTTGCATGTATCCCCATTTCATCAGTATATCTAATCCTCTGCGATCATCAAGTTCCTTTTTTTTCCTTTCCACATACTGCATAATTCTAGCACCGACTGGATATTTGTAGTAGACTCCCTTGCGTCACTCGACTAAGTTAACTGGCTCTATAAAATTTAAGATAGACTAATACGAACGGGCGTTTCAATATACTCTCATATTTTGGAGCTACGCCTACGAATTTCCTTTTTATCGCTTTTTGAGCGGCTCCGTATTTCTTTCAAGATATTAATTTACAATGTGGAGGGCGGCTACCAAAGATTGTATGGCCAATTACTTGTGGATTTTCTGGGTTTTATGCAGTGTCATGCGGATGTTTGAAGCAGGGCTGTTTGACCAGTTCGAGCGGTTCGAGCGTTACCAACATCTTCCTCGGCCCCAAAAGTATCCGGAAAGCAGCCACGAACAAGTGTTGCGCCTCCGCAAGAACCTGCTACCATTCTGCTGTTTGGGCGCAGGTCTTTCGTGCGCACTACTCTCCTTCTCTTGCGAGATGATCATCGTGAAGTTCCGCAGAAGGAAGCGAGCGAGATATTTCGCGAGAGACCGGGATATGCCGACACAGAGTATTCCTGTCGGGGGTGGCGTTGTGTTTCTACGCCACGTTTAAACTATCTGCAGTGAATGCTTTACAACGATGCGTCCTTACACACACTGAAGCTTGCTGGCAACATGGTGCATGGTCACATTTTCCTCATCATTTTTCCCCGGGCAGCGCGAGGTTGGAATAACCTTTCCCACCAAACTCCAGCGATCACTATATACTCCATCAACCTTCTTGAATGAAGTAACTAATTTTCTTTCCGAGTGACGTCACTTGGCTGCACTGTTAACCCACCCCTTATGTATTACCTCCTTGTGTCAGGGTTACGTTCGTGAACGTTCATTGACATTCTGCCTTTCGGGCGCACAGGCAAGTGTAGCGCCCGCAGCAGAACATTGGCATAACTGTGCACGCCCTTTAAAACCTCCCTTTTCCCGTGAATTTCTATCTTGTTTCATTGTCCATACATAACTAAGGTAGAATTGAAGGTAAACATTAGACAGAAGTCTGTCTGGTTGGGTAAGTAAACTGAGATAACTGATATTTATTCTCCAACCAAAGTTAACCGCCGCGAGAGTGCCTTAAAGAGGCCGCTGCCAAGCCGCCGCAGTCCCCCCTGAGGAAGGAACCGAGCTGGTTCCGAAACGTCGGGTTTTTACGTGTCTTCGTAACTTTGGTTGGAGAATAAATATCAGTTATCTCAGTTTACTTACCCAACCAGACAGACTTCTGTCTAATGTTTACCTTCAATTCAATCAGCCAGGACTTCGGCCGCGATACCATGCAGCTAGTCAAGCGCTACATACGCATCAAGGAGGGAATATCAGTCTTCAAAACTCATCTGGACTTCAATCGCACCTGCAAAGATAGGAAAGTCGTCCCTCAAAGCCTACGCCTGAAACGCCCTGTCTCGACCCCCGAAGGTATGGAAATCGTCATGAGAGCAGAACAACGGCTGGTCAACGCCCGCCTGCACGAAATCAACGCCTCTCTACGGAAAAAGGAATTAGACCTGTTCTTCGCCAAGCGTAAACTTCAGCACCGCATCCCTGGATTGATGCCTCCGATCGACGCATTCGCGGACTCCGTGGCGGCGTCGTCTGCAGACAGGCATCGGACCGCGCAGGATAGGAAACTTTCTCACCTGTTGGACCGGGGTTCGCCCCAAGGCAACCCAAATCCCAGGTTTGTCACCAATTTGTCATCCCGCCCACTCACTAATCGGGAAACTTCTGTTCTGGCAAAGGGACACGGGTTATAACGTGTCAACGACGCCCCGTTTATCGAAAGTCGTCGCGGCTGTAGAGGAAGCCGTCCAGAGTGTGAGGCCAAGCGCCAGAGAAGAAATTAGACTAAAATCAATTGGAATCCTTTCGAAATTGCCGTCACAAGGGAAAAAGAACTTGACCGCAGAAGAGAGCAAAGCCCTTCGGGAACTCCGACAAGATCAGAGCATTGTCATCCTCCCCGCTGACAAGGGCAACTCAACGGTGGTGTTGGACAGCCGGGACTATGACCGGAAGATTTCGGCCCTTTTAGAGGGTGACGCATATACGCAGCTAAAAAAGGATCCGACGAAGCAAACTCAGACTCAGCTAAACAAGCTACTCTCCGAAATTTTCAAGCACCACCCACAATTAAAAGCACTCTACCTAAGTCTAATCTGCCGCAACGGCTCCGCACCGGGTTTCTACGGACTACCCAAAATTCACAAGCCTGGCGCCCCCCTCCGACCGATCGTCGACTTCACTTCCTCTCCATGCCGAGCCCTTTCAAGCTTCCTGCACCGAATCATCGCCCCTCTCACCCGGAATACCCCAACTCATGTCCGCGACTCCAGCCATTTCGTGCAGCTAGCATCAGGGGTGAGCATCGACGAAGACGAGAGCCTGGTCTCGTTCGACGTCGTATCTTTGTTCACCAATGTGCCGGTACCCTTATCTGTATCCTGTGCCCGTGCTGCTCTTGAGGGTGACGATGGCTTGAGTCAAAGGACCCCACTCACTGTTGACGAACTCTGCCGCCTACTGGAATTCTGCCTGTCCAGCACGTATTTTTCCTACAAAGGAACAATCTTCAGGCAAAACAGTGGAACCGCAATGGGAGCCTCCATCTCCGTCACAATGGCAAACCTGACCATGGAACATATAGAAAGGGAAGCACTTGGCTCCTTCTCGCCGCGACCCAAGCTCTTTCTTCGCTACGTGGACGATTGCTTTTGTGTCGTGAAGACATCTGAAATTGAAAACTCCAGACTGCACCTAAATTCCGTTCACCCAGCCATACAGTTCACGGTCGAGTGTGAACGCGACCGCATCATCCCCTTTCTCGACGTCCAGGTGGCAAGAAGGGGCAGTGACTTGGAGTTCTCCGTTTACAGGAAGCCGACGCACACCGGCCGGTACCTTCAATACGATTCGTCTCATCCCTCCACCCACAAGGCCTCCGTTGTGTCCACATTACTTCAGAGAGCCAAAAAGATATGTTCCACTGACACGGAACGCCGGAAAGAAGAGGCCCGCGTAATTGCGGACCTCAGAAAAAACGGTTATCCCAGAAATTTCATTCGATCCGTCGCCCGCCGCGCAGAGAAAAAGAGGTTACGCGACTCCCAGCCAAAGTTGACGAACAGCTCTCCAAAACGCGTGTCGGTCCCATACGTCCAGGGAGCCAGCGAGGCGTTGGCTCGGATTTTTAGGAAAGAAGGCGTGCACATCGCGCACGTGCCTTCATGCACGCTGGGCCGCTTCCTTCCCCGCCCGAAAGACCGACCAACAAAAGACAGGGCGCCCGGCGTCGTTTACAAAATACCGTGTGCCGACTGCCCCTCGTCATACATCGGCGAGACCAAAAACTTCCCCGAACGGATTAGGCAACACGTCAACGACGTCCGTAAACTCAACAAAGAACGCAGCGCCGTCGCCGAGCACGCAGAGACGTTTGACCACAGAATAGACTTCAACGGAACCGCCATCCTCGAAAGTGAAACCAAGTGGAGGATGAGGTTACTACTGGAGTCGTGGCATATACAGAGGACCACTCAAAATATCAACCGTTCACTCGGAACTCTCCCCCCGGTGTATGCGCATGGGCTACGCTCCTCGATAATGCGTGGGGTCGTTAACCGCCGCTAGAGTGCCTTAAAGAGGCCGCTGCTAAGCCGCCGCAGTCCCCCCTGATGAAGGAACCGAGCTGGTTCCGAAACGTCGGGTTTTTACGTGTCTTCGTAACTTTGGTTGGAGAATAAATATCAGTTATCTCAGATAACTAAGGTAACCTTTAAGGCTATCCTACACTGCTACTAGCACGAAGTCGTTTTGTTGAACTCTCAATTACCAAGGATAACCCACTGGCGTATTAAGTCTCCTACGTGGAGCAAATAGAGCGGAGGGGCTAGTATATCCTGATTCTGCCGGTTATTTGTGATTTTTACGCCACGTTGCCGCAAGTTTCGCTTTAAACAACAGGTCAATGAAGTACCAAAGGTGGGCGTTAGTAGTGAGTCTTACCGTACTCAGCTCTTTCGTTGAAGGTATCGCGTGCACATTTGGTCTTGCACGGTCACGAACATTTCACTTATGCACGGTGTCGTAAAAGTGGAGAATGAAGAATATGGAAGTAAACAAGGCAGCTTCTCTCGGAAACGTGTTCACCACCTCGGTCGTGTTTGCTGTTTGCATTGTGCCCGCGAGTGAATACACAATAAAACACTCTGTTTTCAAGTCCTACACGCCTCTGTCTCTACGTGCCGTCGCCATTGTAGATGTGACAGTGCCTTAATTGTCCGTTGGCATGCCCAGATGCGCAACGCCTTCGTAGGTTTATGTATGTTTGCTAACTGTTTGCGTATGTGTTTCTATGCCCTGCGCCTGCGTCATCGATCTTAGTCCTTACATGTTCACTCTCATTGTAGCGTTTGAGCCACAAAAATATTGCGCGCCCGAACGCATACCGTACCCCATGTCCACTGTATACTTTTGTAGCAACACTCCAAATTCAGATTCGTTTCTTGAGTTTGTCATTTTACATTATGTATTTTGCTTCGGCAGCACCTTTAAGAGCCGATCACGAGGCCTACAAGTTTAGTATGTGTAATGCAGCGGTGTCGAAACACAGTGGGGGATTCGGATCGACTGTCGAGGTAAGGTTCATATTTCACGCTGTCTGTGTAAGGCCGATGCGAAAGAAAAGTTCGCTGTGGTCATCATAGGCCAGCGACTATAGCTCTGTATTGACGGATTTTGAAGAACGTGTAAAGATTCCTGCTGCTTATGAATCGGACTGTATCCGGATGTCTTTGACGTTGGGCACCGTCTGCGATGTGTCGACAACGAAATGTTTCGACCAATCACTGAACGAGCTCGACTTACGTTCCAAAAATCTCGAAAAGGAACTACAATGAAAATAAAAGAGAAATAGGTGCAAACAGGCGCCGTTCACTAAAAATCAGTAATAAACAGCACCGATAGCAACCAACGATTGCCTGATTGGCTGGTTGGTTCATAAATACGGAAAAAAACATCGCTAGCGAACGAAACGAAAAAAAAGTAGCGCGCATGCACCGGTATGTTTCATTTTGTCTGGTTACGCTGCCTTTTTCCACCTGCAAGGCACTTCATTAAGCGTTCCCTGCAGTAATAAAGGGTTGATACGCTTGTCTCCAAGCAATATACCCGTCCCCCTTTTACGATAGCGCACTTTGTTGTTCCCTCTCACATCGTCGGGTGCTTATGTTATTGAATTCAGCGAGAAGAGCTACAGCTCGGCTGTTGAATCTGAAATAGCTACATAGCAACGACAATCCATCCTGAAACAAACAAGACAGAAACAGAGCCAATCCTGAGGCACAAGGCAATAAAACTCGAGCCAGTAATGAGCATCCTACGATCGCTTCAGGAACGACATAAATAACCACGACAAGAAGGTGCGTAGTGGCTCACCCCTGCACTTCGCCTTCGTCTTCTTTTGGTATAGGTTCCGACATCATCCGGGACCTCGGCAGCGGCAGCACTATTGTCTAGGTGGTACGTTGTCTGCGCGCCCTTTTCAAAACTGTTATTGCCACAGCAATTATATGGACACTCGAAGCCCATTTATGCCGTCGCCGTCGCCGTCACGTCCCGTATAAAGTCCAAATCGATAACATCGCCCCACGCGTTAACATCGTTCTGCCGTATGTTCTTCACCCTTGCGACAAAACTGTGACTTTTTTTTTATTACGCATGCGTAACAGGCACATGCGGACAATTCCGTCGTTGACAAGGTAAAGTTATTCAACTTTTTCCAGAGACCGCAGAAACTCTGCTTCGATGCGTGCCTCCACAATCACTGCGCGGACACACAGCCGACACAGCAAAGCAAATATTCACTTGTTGTGACAAAAACAACCAAAACAAACGAGATAAAATGGGCTGATACGCACTTACTCCACATCAGGTCCAAATTAGGTTATTGCATTTGTCAACACACAAAATTTACAATACGGTGGGTATTTTTAGTTCATTGTATTTCAATGAATACGCACTCTACAATATAATACATACATTTGTTTTTAAATCTCTTTCAGGATAAGGTTATGGCACAGATTCCAACAAGTGAAATTTCAAGTTCGTTTTCATACACACCACGAACTGTTGCACCCGCCAAAGATAATTTGCGTAGAAGAGATTATCTCGGTCTGATAATTATTCACCATTCTTGGCGCTTTCTCAGATACTTTTAACTCACTAAGTGCGCGCTTTTGTTGTTCATGCCGTCACAGAAACGCGTTATGTTTGCTACCTTCTGCCTTCTTTATCTTTTGAATCACATGCAGAAACTATCAAGGGCGGCAGATCATTGCTCCGGTTCTCAAGCTGCGAGTCATGCTGAGAAGTACCAGATGCATTTTGCTCTTCTCACTGTTCGTACCGACTGTTATCAAAAGTGGATCTGCTGATTTTGTTGGTAAGCCCATTATCATGTCAGAAACATCGCCTCAAACCAGCGATGTTTCATTTTAAAAATTGCCCGTATCTCTCAAAACAAAAAGTCGATAATAGTTTATTTTCCCTTCAATTGAAACACGTAACCATTTATCACTGGTGGGGCCTTTTTAAATCTTCCCCTTTCAAGTTTGAAGTTTGAGGTTTAAAATTTGTTTCAACACACCAAGATTGGTGATGTACACCAAAAGGTGTACACCAGTGGCAAAGATAGGGAGAAAAAAGCTTCATCATGGCAGCTTGAGTTGGCCCACTAACCCACAGAAACACAAGGAACGCGAGAAGCGGCGATGCTGGAGCTTACAAATAACATCTCGATAAAGTACACATCATATACACATAAGCAAAAACGACCAATGAAAATTCGCAATCAACTTTGCAAAATTCACAAGAGTAAAACCATATACGGAGAGACATTTCTGGGCAATTTGTATCGATGTTTCAGTTAAGTGAACTCCAGACATGAATTCTCGCACTCGCAAACATGCCACTTCCTCAGCTGAGACTTCGATGATTTCTTACCATAACTTTAAAGCCTCTGAAAGCCAGGGCTTTGAGGTGCGCTCATATTCTCACGTTCTGCATTGTTCGCAGTGCTCTTCACTTCAAGCATCACGGCGACGCGGGCTTAGGTCCACCTTTGAGTCGCAGTAAACTTCATTTAACATTCCATGAACCCACTCTTCCTAACTTTACCTCGTAACCAAGCTCGCAGTCTTACGCAACCATCGAAATAAATTGTTTAGGAATCAACGGCAAATATATACATTTCCCCGACAATTACATTTCGAGCGTGTACACACTTAATCTTTGCGCCGGATTCTTTGGTGGTCAGTTGCAAGTAATCTTGCGATCAGGTTTCGGCAAAGCCTGTGCAACGAATTACGCCGGCTCAAGATAGTTATCCCACTGTACGCTACGCGTAGCGAAAGCGATGGCTATCGACTGAGAAACAAGGTCCATGCTGTGGCGCGCATGTTTCGTCTCCTCATAACTACCCTTTTTCCGGTGTGAACCGAGAAAGCCGGCTCTCTTACGTCACTGATGAGAGGAGACTTAGACTGTGTAAAATGCAGTTCGTTTATTCCGATGCGCACTCGGCGCGTTCCGAAATCCGTCTCTCCGGACCCTCCCTTAAGGTCTCTTAAAAACACTGCTGCACGGGGTCTTCACAAGTTCATGCACGGCGCTCTCGAGCGAAGGTCACGTTCCCACGGTTCGAGCACGGTGCTCGGATGCCTCCAGCTATTGAGATATATGCAACATCATAGTCGTCGAGTCATTTAGCTCGGCAGAGTCGCAGGTCGTGGCGAGCACTTCTAGTCGTAAATCGGAGCCCCGAGCTCGCTGAGCAGACGCTCGCTGCCGTCGCTGTCCGAGTCTCCCGCGATGGCTTGCGCCCACCGCACGGTTGTACGAGGCGCTGACAGAGATGTTCCGGCCAACACCACCACGCGTTTCCGAAGGCGCACTTCCAGGAAAACACCGCCGAAGCCAGCTGATATACGTGCCGACCCCCGGCGTTCGCCCGCAGCTCGGTTTTGTTTATACGAGTCGCAGGCGCCGCATTGCCCCGCCCGACAGAGAGGAAGAGTGACACAATTAATTAAATAAAACAACTGCAAGAATAAAGATACCGAGAGGTCTACCGTTTTACCAAAAAGCTTTGTATTGAGACTTTTGGGAGACATTCGTGACAAAAAAAAATTAAAACTCATCCCTTCTGACACCATTCGCCAGAGCATGCAGCTGTCAGGCAAACGGCTTCGCAAGCTGCATGACACGTGCAGTCAGGATTACAATACTGACAATCCTTTTATCTGGAAACATCGATTACTGCTTCGTGGTCCCTGTAGTATACACACTGGCATATTTCGTCGTAAGCATTTTATCTATATTCTTGGATAATGCTGAGTCAGCACGTGTAAAGTTCACTCTGGTTCACATACTCCGGGATTGGCCCACTTCGCTAAGTCGACAGTGTCTCTTCTGCGTGAGTGGGCCGATGCTGGAGGAGAACAAGCAGGCGCATAGAAAACCGCAAATATGGCAAAATAGGCTGCGACGAGGCAGTGTTCTGAAGTCTTTGGTCGTTTCACAGCTTGATCCCGTACACAAGAGAGCAGTCACTACGAGTTTCGCGTTATAAGGTTGCGCGGCCTCTTTTTGTTTTTCGCCGCTCCTCTCCACTTTGCCCGCCATTTCGCTGTTTGGATTCACGCACGCGGACATAGGTGGCGCTGGCGGTCTTTTTCCTGCAATGACGACGACACAGAAAATTCTGACTAATAAATCTATAACAACTTCGCTGTAGAAGTAATACTTCTGCTTCGACGTCTTCTTCCTTTTCTCCCCTTCTTTTTTCGCATAGGTTATCACACTAACTCCTTACAAATATTGGTTAATTTTCTTGCAGTTACAGACGATGTGGCCCAGTTTATTGCACAGGCAGTAGTTGATATCTTCAATGCTACCAATGCAGAAATTTTGATTGGACCCAAATTTGGTAAGCTTGTCCTGTTAACGCACAATTTATATCTCCATGTTGCACGCATGAAAACGTAAAGGAAGCACAAATATTTCAAGCGATATAAAAAAAAAACTTGTTCTGTTAAACAAATGAAGAAATCGACCTGTTAGATAGATTATAACCGTAGCGCTAAGCGGTATTGCTAACTTGAGGTTAGGGGAGATTGAACAATATTTTTCAATTTTTTGTCAGGAGATGCGGCTGCGCTGCTTAGCGCAAAATTGCATTCGTCATCCATAGTTACCACAGCAACAAGAATTCACAACGGAGCCACGGCACACCAGTTTATGAAACGCATATTCAACGGCCTCCTGACGAACACAAAATTCTACGTCATCTCCCTTCTTTCCCAAGAAGAGTATGTCAACTTCATCTTCCCCCTGGTAAGTCGTCTTGAGATACCCTGAAATTCAGCACTGTGCTATTTATGTTCTTGTTGCAACCAACTAAGGATGTTAAAGAGCGAAAGGCTAGAGATTTATGTCGTACGAACAGTTTTAACAGCGAAGCTGTTTAAGCCGAGCGTTAGTCCGTCCAACGCGGACGAAAAACCTCGCGGAGCGATGACGTAACCTCGCGTTGCCTAGCAACCCCTGGAACATCTATGCATAGCTTCGCGTTCGCTTTCGCTAGCCTAGGCATGGCTCCGCCGAGCTACACCCAGCTGCGTAGACACTGCGCGCATCTGCGCCTGCTCCACTATTGGCCGCGAGATCGAGCGGAGTCGCCGCCTGGCGGCTACTGGCTGAAGCGCGCCTAGTGTGGATTGCTCCCTGCGTCGTCTGCTAGCCACGTCGTGTTTGCGTGTGCGCGTACGTCCTGCACTTTCTCAAAGGGCGGTTTGTTATGTTATGTTAGCGCGAGTTCAACTGCTCGTACGTATACCTAACATGGTGTACAGAAGCATGTGGGCTTGCTCGGCTGCATGCGCATTGTAATAAGATCAGTGAGTGCGGCTTTCGAGAGGGCTGTGTATTGGTGTCGTACCCTTCGTTCGCCAGAATCATTTCAGTGTTGGTGCCGCTTTCTGGTTCAAGCACGTCGTAAAGTGCGCTTGGCATAGTCCCAAGTATAAGGAGCATTAAATAGTGTGTGAATGCCGCGTTTTAGCGACTCGGTGGTAAACAAAAGCGAGGCTCATGCACTTTCGCGTTGTTGTTAGGTGTATAACTGCGGCACTGTAGTTCATGATGAGCTTTAGTTATGCTTAAGATGTCCTTTTATTGTACGGTCGTGGTCCCACTACAGCGAAATATTTCTATCAAGTGAAGTCTGACACTTCGGTGCTCAAACTGTCTCCTAAAAAAAAAAAAGACAATGGAATGACACGGCAGTGATAAAACGGAGTTCCCGCGTGCAATTTTAACTTTGGGCGAAATTTATGCAGAAACACCCGTGTGCTTAGATTTAGGTACGCTTTGAAGAACCCAGATGTTTAAAATTATTACCGACGGTGTGCCTTACGTTTCTGTCGTATAATGTCACGCAAAACCTCATCTTTTTTTTTTTTACATTTTCTTGAGCGTTTGTGTGGAGTTGTTATAAATTGATGGAAGGCGGCGGACATGATTAGTTCGAGAAAAAAAAAAACCTTATTCCATAAAATAACCGGACCTTTGTTGCGTCACTGTAGTGCACGTAATCAATCGATGAAAACTCTGTGCTAAACACTGTTACATGCGTACGCGTATTCGCGCGAACAGTGCTATTGAACTCATTGCACAGGAATATGAGCTGGTATATAAATGAAGAAGTAAACACTTAAGTAGTTCAGACGTTCTACAGCAGTGCGTAGTACACAGAACACAAGGTAAACACGTACAGAGAAAACAACAAAAAACGTCGTATAGTGCGTAAGTGCAGACTGTCACCCAGGGCGAGCATACCTTTCATCGGCAGATTGCGCTTCTCTCACTAGTAGTAGTAACGTTGGATGATCTTCGTGCATCGATTCAACAATGAAGAGCGTATATCTTACAAGTAAGCTGCAATCAACGCATTTTATTCGCCGACAATCGGCTCAAACAGCTCACAACGAAGCGCCGCTTTGTGCATTTGTATACACGCCGCCGACCGCCTCTCCACACTAACGCGGCGACGGTGCTGCCTCCTATAGGTCGATCTCGCCGCGAATAGTCGAGACATCACTGCACTGCACCCGCGTCTCACTCCATCGAGCTCCGATTCCGTCTCGCGTGTTTAGCGGTCTCTTCAATTAAATTGTGTTCAGTAGAAATATAGTTCCCAAGTGCGAAATTTTGGGTTATTTGGTACATTTGGACTGCAAGTACGTAGCGCATGAGAAAAACGAAGACTATAAAGGGGAAGGAGGTTGCGTCACGGCGTATGATCTCCTCTTTGTCTTCGTTTTTTTTTTTTTTTGTATGTGTACTAGGATCTTAACTCGAAATATACCAACCCGTCCGCACTGCCACGGCAGTGGTAGAATTTCAGGCCCGCGCAATAACTAGATGCCCTACATGTGGTCACATGGATGTTCCACTTCACACCATGGTCTTTTTTTTATATAAACTCATATAATATATCATTGAAAACTTGTGTCACCTATTTTCGGCTCCTAACTTAATGTAGACCAGTTGGCAATGCGCCTGCCCACTATCCTCTACCATGGTTCTTTTTTCTTTTTTGCCAAGAACCAGTGCCAAATGAAACCACCTTCCAGCTTCCATTGCCACCATCATCTACACCAAAAGCTTCCAGCTATATCCTTGCAAAATGTTTTGTAATACTTAACTGCATACCTTTCTCGAAAACTTACTAATTCTCTCTCTAGTGCCTCTGGACCTTGAAATTGTGTTTAGTGAATGAATAAATAAATAAATAGATAAATAAAAATTCGGCAGATCCCACGCCTTGTGGGAATCGGTTTCATACGAAGCAGTCAGCGAGTAGTTCTATGCTGATTTTTTGGCTTTAAGCCAAGCGTTACGAGGTGGATCGACGTGCTTTTCTAAGTGTAGTAGTTGTGAGCACATCGTGGGCTTACCAGGCCCGTCGACAACACTGGCCTGGCGTTTAAAGAGTAACTTATGTCCTGACGTAACGTCAGCATTCACGTTAGAGCACATACGTCAGTATTATCGAAACGAAGTGCTCTTTACGGTGCGACAATGTGAATATCATACGTATACGTATGATATTCACATTGTTTGATATTGATATCAGATCGATGATATTGATATCAGATATCAGATCGTATGATATTCACGCGTATCATATACGTATGGTCACATACGTACTATATGATACGCATACGTATGTGATACGCATACGTATCATACGCATACGTTTCAAACAGCGCCAGTCCTGTTTCGTCTGTCTCGTCCTTGTAGTCTTCGGGCTGTTTTTTTTTACTATGATCAGACGTAACTTTTGTCAGCGTGTTCCTCCGGGGTCGAGCAGCGCTTGAATATGACTTGCTGAATCATAGGAAGACAAATGTAATGTTTATAAGACTTTCTTGGAAACGTTTCGGCGCGCACACAAAAGACGAAAACGAAAGGCGAGAAGACAAACGGGCGCGAACTCACAACTAAGTTTATTGAAGGAAGTACACGAAATATATAACCCATTCTTTTTACGCACATGCGCTCTTGAGCTACCCTGGGTTATATATTTCGTGTACTTCCTTCAATAAACTTAGTTGTGAGTTCGCGCCCGTTTGTCTTCTCGCCTTTCGTTTTCGTCTTTTGTGTGCGCGCCGAAATGTTTCCAAGAATGTCCTCAAACCAACTCGCCCAGCTCTCCATACTATTACTTTATAAGACTGCTCTAGAAGCGGAGCGAACACTGGAACCACAACTGGCATTAACCCGACATGTCGCCCGTATCGTTGGAGTACACACGTGGTGCTTATTGCTTTGTTATAAAATTAGATATCCAGCACCACAACCACAATTGACGTCGCACCGACATTACTCCTGCGTGGGGTGTTTTAAATGCGAAGCATTTCTTAGCGAACCTCTGGCACTTTGAGCGTTTCTATCTACGTATCTATCTATCTATCTATCTATCTAGCCGCCTACGTCTGGGTGCTCTCATGATCGCCTCCTTAACTTGGTGTAGACCAAAATTTGCATGGGAGGGTAAGAGTATTTGACGAATATGATTGCCGGTTCAGGACATGAATAACATTAAAATCCTGTCGCGTACGTCGTCAAACCCTTTCCACTAGACACGTGTGGCACATACCCGTTTACCACGGGCCGCGGGGTACGGGTATGCGCCACAGGTGATTGACAGTTTATATCTACCCAGGAACAGCGAGGACAGACATTGGTAACTAAAATGCTAGATCGTTAAGGAAAACCAACATCGGCAGCGTTGACTCAACGAATGGAAATAATGAAAATTAGGATCCCAGCCGGAATTGAACCCAAGCATTCTGCGTGGCAATCAGATATTCTACCACTGAGCCACGCCAGGTCTATAAACTGGTTTGGAAAAACAGCGTACGCAGGCGTTATATCGGTGCAACGTCAATTGTGGTTTTGGTGCTGGCTGTCTAATTTTAAAAGAACGCAATAAACACTACATGATAATCCTACGATGTGTACTCCTACGATGCAGGCGTCATATCAGATTAACGTCTATAGTTCCAGTGTTGGCTCCGCTTTTAGAGCAGTCTAATAAAGATTACATTTGTATTCCTATGATTGAGCAAGATATATTGAAGCATTCCTCGACCCCAGAGGAATACATTAACGAAAGTTACATATGATATCCACATCACCGCACCGTAAAGTGCACTTCGTCCGCCAGAACGACGCAGTCTCCTCTTCATTTCTTACGAGGCTGGGCGATGGCCTCATGCTGACTGAGGATGATGCCAGATTGATTGACAGCCGCTTTGTGGATTAGGCTACGTAGGCTACATACGCCCAGGTAGCCTACGAATACGACAAAAACCAGCCACTGATGTTGGTCTGCGTAGCATTATCCAGGCCTACCAGCCTCGACGGCCTATACCTCACCAACGCGAAGGGTGGCTTCAGGTTCCGACATGTCGCCGGCTCTGTCGACACACAATTTGTCGACGAAATGACCGAGGCATCCACGAATTCCAACAGCTCTACTATACCCCTCGTCACTACGATCACGACCGGATACTATAACAAGTCATGACCAGCTGCTGGTGCTCACTGATCACGGTGATGACGCCCTTGTTCAAGAACTGTCAAGAACTTCTTCCACACATGCACACGGGTTCGTGAAACGTGCGTGTGTTCTCGGGACACGTATAAGCACTACATATCACCTTAACGCTTCTGGTGTTGGTAATACCCACGTTGCCATTGGCAGCGTTACCCAACCGTAAACAACTGGTTATATAACACACATGTGGCTCTTCAGCATATATATGTGTGCGTATAAAATTTGTACAAATCTTTAGTATCATTTTGTAACGTGTCGCTCACTAAAAAAAGTTACGCCAGTCACCTACCCGCCGCATGCTTCGCATAACATCGACTCCCACGGTACGTGGGATCTGCCGATTTTTTTTTTCAAAGCATGGCTTCAGAACGGCGCAACAAGGAAGACGAAAAGACGAAATCACACGAACACATGAGCGCTAACTCGCCCAATTGTCAGTGCTACTCAACGTGTTTTTCCAAAGCACTTTCTAGATCTGGTGTGACTCTGTGGTAGAATACCTGACTACGGTGCAGAATGCTTAGGTTCAATTCCTGCTGGGATCCTAATTTTTATTCTTTGGATTCGTCGAGTCAATGCCGATGTCCGTTTTTCTTAACGCTCTCGCATCTAAATTACCAATGTCTATTCTCGCCGTTCCTGGGTAGATATAAACTGTCCATCCCCTGGGGCGCATACCTGTACACCGCGGCCCGTGGTAAACGGGTATGTGCCACACGTGTCTGGAGGAAGGGGTTTCACGACGTACGCGACAGGATTTTCACATTATCCATGTCATGACCAGACAGTCACATTCAACAAATCCACTTACCCTACTGTGCCAATTTTGGTTTACACCAAGTTAAGGAGGCGGTCACGAGATCCCCCAGACGTAGTTGGCTAGATAGATACATGGATAGATACGTAGATAGAAACGCTCAAAGTGCCTTGGGTCGCTAAGAAATGTCTCGAATTTAATAAATAAATATTTGCACAGTCTGTAGTGCTTATGATGTAGGTGGTCAACTACTGGAAGTCCTTGCCAAATCACGAACCATGTCTGATAATTCATAAATGAATTAGTCATCGAATCTTTCACAAGGCGCTCTGGCACCACTACTTTTGAACTCATAGGCAGCTAGCATTCAGGAGAGGCCAAAATTTTCACGGTTAGAGCAGGCCCGTAGCCGGGGGGGGGGGGGGGGGGCGAAATTTTTATGATACATGGCGTTTTATCAAAAATAAATAATGAAAATGGGCGTTTTTCTCAAATAGGCAAGGTTCTCAGCAAGTGCCCCCCCCCCCCCCCCGAAAAAAATTACTGGCTACGGGCCTGGGTTAGAGCCATGCCCCCTTTCCGTATACATTGAAATGAAAAACGCACAGTACTTTTCTCAGCGACACATACCCTCACTTTTCCATGCTTCTACCTGTTGGAAACATTCGAACCATTGAGGGCATATAATGTACGCACTCGTAGGTGTCATGCTACTTGAAGCACGACGATAAGCGCAGAGTCAAATTGAACCCGAAGCCGCAGACTCAATGAGTCCATTTGTTTATCGTTGCGGCGTACATTGTAGTTTCAAGTAACTTCTGATTGATATTCCTAAAGCATATATTTCACAAATACTAAACTGCATATTTTTTTATTTTGTCGTGGGTAGGAACCGACTTTGGTAAACCGGACACCCCTTAACATCATAATTAGTAGCACGACTCCAGCGTTTTTGGATACAATGACAATTTATACTTGTGTTTACAGATGGAGTATGTATGGACTCGCATGGTTTACTCATACTGGATTGTACTGGGCCGTGGTCAGGACTTCGCCAGCTTAATATTGAAGCAAAAACCGTGCACATTCTACCTTATCACTGAAGCCACGGAGGTAAGTTCTAAAGACTAATCCTCAAGTAAGTTTTCTACCTGAGGCCTTTAGGATAAGTACGCCGATGGTAACACTTCGAATGGGGCTGTTGGCTCTAAATTTGTGGTACCCTGTTTGAAGAGACTTTAGCAAATTTTCACTTTCAGTAAATTCAGGTCACTCGAAACAGAAACGTTCCTCTTGTTCCTCTATTCTGAACTGCATTACACGTCCGCCAGCTGTATGTGTAACCCGCCACGGTGGTCTAGTGGTTAGGGTGCTCGACTGCTGACCCGCAGGTCGCGGGATTGAATCCCGGCCGCCGCGGCCGCATTTTCTATGTAGGCGAAAATGCTTGAGGCCCGTGTACTTATATTTAGGTGCACGTTAAAGAACCCCAGGTGGTTAAAATTTCCAGGAGCCCTCCGCTACGGCGTCTCTCATAATCATATCGTGGTTTTGGGACGTTAAACCCCAACAATTATTATTATATTATCAGATGTATGTATAATGGTCTTATGGTGGAACTCATTACCCCAGTTCAGTAAAAACAACAGAGTGGAGTTTACTGTGTATGTGGAGTCGCCGTACTGAATGGGTTGCCTTATTATTTTTTGAAATTTTTATTGTTTCGATAGGAAACAATGCGTGAAACATAAATAACGCACGGAAATATTTAGAACATCGGTTTATTCGGGATTTAAATGTGATTTAAATTTGTGATTCAAGGGCTAAGTCACTTTGGGATTATCGGCAATGAACGGGCCGATCAAGCTGCCCATTCCGCACATACTGAAAACAATCAAATATTAATACCGCTCTCCAGAAGTGACGCTGCAAGGAATCTCCGTGTGCTTGCTCGCCAACGCACCACGTCGCAGTGGAACGAGCCACACTTCCAGCACGCACGGCTATATTCCCTAGACCCAACTCTCAGCCTTGGAATTCCTTCAGGACTTCGCCGAGGGGACGCTACCCTTCTGTGCAGGCTATGACTGGATGTCGCATTTACCTATGCGTACGCGTTCCACATAGGAATGGCCGACACCGCAGCTTGTGACCACTGCGGAAGTGATGAAACGATTCAGCATATTCTGTGCGACTGCTCACAGTACTGTTCGCAGAGACAGTCGATTTGCAACGCGCTTGATAAATTGGACGACCGAACTCTTTCGGAAGAAAGAATCCTGCGCCACCGACAGGGCTTAATGTCACAGAAGAAGGCTGTACAGGCGCTAATGCGCTTTCTGCGTTCAACCGGTCTATCAGAACGGCTCTGATAGGACGTCCTGCATGTGTGTGCATGTGTGCATTTTTTGTTTTGTTTTTATTTTATCTCACTCTCACTCTGTCCTCTTTCCGAACCCTATTGCCCCACCCCTGTGCGGGTAGCAAACCGGTTACTACTACCAGGTTAACCTCCCTGCCTCTTTCTTTTCATCTATTTCTCTCTCTCTCTCTAAAAGCCTCTTTGTTTAACGTGAACTCCTTTCATAAATAAAAGAATCAGGTATTCTTGGCGTGCGACTAAATACACGATGAATCACACTGAAGGAATTTTTCATCTTGTTATACAGTATCCCGCAAATTATATATTTACGTATGTTCTACGCAGGGCTACGTTCTGCAAGGACCGAGCTACGCGAAGCGCAACAACTGCTCTGGAGTTGTGACCATTGCACAGTGGCCAAAGCCCCACAGAGCCACGTCATTGATGCTGACGTCACCGGCAAAGGAGGAACGTTCCAATGTCCTTGCACTTACTTGCGGAAATACAGGGCTGCACGGCGAAAAAAGGGTAGGAATATACAAGTGATTTGAGTTTGGACGGGAATAGGATGCCAATCAAATTTACGATTATCATAATCGAGAGTTAAACGTATCGGTGTGTTAAAATGTGAACTTCATTCTGAATCATCCCTATCACCCTTAATCACAGCTATCTTTTATTTTCTGAATTTTCCTCTCCACCCTCATTGCAATACTATAAGTCTTACTTTGGTTGTAATCTCACTAAAACACATGTAAAACCACCTGCTTCGAATCGATCTCCAGTTTCAATAAAAGCCATCATTGGGAAAGAAAACAGATCTACTATCTTCATTCTGCAAGCTGTATGGATGTTATATGTTGTATTGTTTTTGTTTTTGTTTTCAGTACTACTGCACCTTGCCACAGGAAGCGGACGTGTTGCCAATGATTCGGAGAGCTCTCAACATAACGTATGTTTCATTTAAAGCTGTCAGAATGAATGTCGCAACGCACGCAGTACGCTGCACGCGCAGTATGCGAACTGAAAGTAGTCATTCACCTCTTTACAGCACGAGAAAACGAAGGTCAGTCGGTTAAAGAAAGAATAGTTTTGATGCAGTAGGACAAATTTCGGCACCACTTTCTGTGTAGTTGGTTCGCTCTAGCATATGCAAAGCGACCAGAGGTCTAGCGTCACTCAGTACGGGGATAAATAGATTAACCATGAAGAAAATTCTAAAAAAAAGATTATAAACTCAACAACGACTCCATACCATCAAGCTTAAGGGCAAAGCCCATTTCGTTAATTAAACATTGTAGTAACGGCTTCTTGCGCTTTTCGAAACTTGGAGAATCGGTGAAGGCTATCCTGGAAAAATAGGAACATGCGTAGTTCCATGAAAAGTAGATTTGTACTTGAGCACACTTTTCGAGACGCATACCTTTATTGCCGTAGAAGCTGTGGCTGTCGAAATGTTGCTTCAATTTCAGGTTTTCGAGCTAATCTTTCTTTCCTTGTTTATAAGTACTTGGTGGAGGCAAAATTGCGAGGAGGGGTTGCTGCCTAAACAACACTGCGCCCGGCGATCACAAGCTCACGTTCGCCACAACTCTGAAGCCCCAACTTGGTGTTTAGCTTTCACGCGTTAATGTCTGTGAACGTCATTTCAGTCACCAGTTACTATACCCCGTTCTATTCCAGGCGTTTTAGACGAGTTATTGCACCCCTACCCTTCGTGCCTTACCAGAAATTTCCACACTATGGAACTTATTCCGGACAACTCGCAAGCGGGGTAAGTGAGTGTTTCGCATAGCGCACTCTGTAGATAGCAGCGATTAAGTTGCACTACACGTGTGATATTAAGAGTCGAAATGCAGAACAATTAGGCACTTTACGTAGTGTTTCGTTAGGTAAAGACGTCGTCGTGACGTCAAAAGTTGTAACCTTTTACGCTGTCCCGGAAATTGAGAAGTGAGATGTTATCGATAATGAAAGGCCGTAGACCCTTGTGACTTGAGTGGGAGCTCGCACAGTGTGCAGTACGGTAAATACGCGCGTAGGAACAAAAATGAATCTTAATCAACGCGAATGGCAGCGAGAGTCGCGTACCCTTCAATGGTTTACGGTTTAATCATGCTAATTCACGCATTTGCTGCGTTAAGCAATGATGTACAGTGTGTTTCAATTAAAGAGCACCAAGTATTGAAAAATTAAGCATAGGTGCTACGCGTCTCCAATCAGCGCAGTATTGTTCTGAGCCATATAGAGCACGTCAGAATATTCTTTTTTCCCAATCTGCAAAGCTCGGCAATTAACAATGATTGCTTAATGAACCTTTTAAATGGTAACTCTAGAGAAAAATCTTCAACACAAAAGTTGTAGCGCTTGTTCAGAAACATCGAATGTTTCAATCTGTGGTAAGATAGCTCCCCTGCTTAATTTCTTCCCGGCTTTTCTTTAAAGCACGCGAATTTTCAAAAAAGAGAAAATACCACGTGACTGCCGCCTAACGCGCGGCGCTTTTAATTCCTTCAAATTTAAGTTGAACGAATTACCAAAGGTTGCTCGCGCATTTGATACAAAAGAAAAAAGTCCCTACAAGAAGAATCCCTACAAAAGAAAAAAAAGGACCGTAAAAACGCTTGACATCATTGACAGCTTTTTAAGAAACAACGGCTTCACCTTCATTTTCTTTTTGAATAATAGGTCTTATTATGGAAAGATTAAGCAGAAAGTTTCTTTTATAAATAGCCGCTGTAGTATCATTTCGTCTCTAGTAACACATTAAGAAGGTAACGAAAATATCTCACCGTTATTTCTATAGCTCTTCCCAGAGACCTCTAACATCCAAGCAAAAAGCGTGAACCAACCAAAAAAGTTATGCATAAACCTACAGTGCTTTTTTGGCTCTTCCCATTGACTAGGTCTTTCTGGCAGTGAAATATTATCAGCAACGCTAGCAGAGGGCAGCTATTCGAATGAGACACTTCAAGATAGTCTTTTTTCATATCATTGCCTTCAGGTTGTTACTTATATTGCGCCCCGATTTGGCAACATCAACGTTTATTTCGTGCTTCTCATTCTTTTTAGGCGGCGGACATTCGGATGAACCATGTTGCGATGAGCGACGTTCGTGCTTATAGCACACAATTCTCGTTTCCTATACAATACTACACTTTCGGCTACTTGTTCGCATCGCCCAGGGCCCTCAAGAGTAACTTCACGGTCCTGAAGATATTTTCTGTTCCGGTAAGAGGTGTTCAATGTATAAGCTAATGAATCACTTTTACAGGCGACATTTGTAGTGTACTGTAAGTAGAATTTTCGCACCTCGTGGGCGGAGCCACCAACTTGATCTGGGGGACTCCGGCTCCCCAGATTCGAGTTCCTCAGGTCTCCAATAAAGTTCTTGTCATGTCATGTCTTGATTTCTTTCTAATTATTGCTGTTTAATATACAGAGTGTTCTCTTTTTTAGACAATACACATTTTTATCGACATAAGAACCGAGTGACTCTCGTTTGTCATGCAAGCATATCCGCTCGAACATTTACTTACGGTTTTAAGTATATTTATAAATATGCTACGACAGTCAAGTACCTGTCATCTTCGCACACGCTCTTCACGTCGATGCGGAAATTCTTTGCCGGGGCTACACATACTTTGATTTGAATGATCAACCAAAACTCGTTAATTTACTTCTTAATTGTCAACTTGTGTGCAGTAATTAACATGGCAAAGTTGTAGGCCGTCACAATTTATGGCATTCCATTTTTTTTTCCGAAATCGCAATAATTACGCGTAGTTTGATAATATTCATAATCGAACTTCAATGGCTTTATTGAAACCGACAGTGCCATAGCACTTTTATTTTAAAATCTGCATGTTATAAAAAAAAAGCAACCTTGCACATACAGGCTCGTTTTAAGCCTTCCAGATTATGCAGAAATCTAGAGAGGACAATGAATTCATAAGAATGGGCAGCCTTGAAGTTACCACACTGTGCGAACAAGACACAATGTGGTCACTTCAAGGCCGTATAAGTCTGGGCCAAATGTTTCGGGGGACTCGAATAATTCTGGGGTTAGCTTTCGCACCAACTTCCGCTCGGTATAAATAATGATACTTAGTTCAACGCATAAAAACTGCAACGCGTTTGAATTACCATGCCCTTTGAGCTTTGCACGGTTGGCCTATCAAGACATGCCATAAAAGTGTTCACAGGGAGACAGTATTTTGCTCTCCCGTACTCTAAAAAAGTGCGTTGTCCTGCATTTCTTTAGCGACCATGTAACGTTGCAAGCTATCCGCGTCTCTTCTTGCTTGTATAACGATTAACGGTCCTAACCTCAGGTTACTTTATTGCGATAGCAAATATAGGCAAACTTCAGGCGAATTCTTGCCGTCGACGTCGGCGTCGCCGTGCGGCTCTGTATAAAGTCCAAGGGCGATAACATCGCCCCGCGCGTCGTATCTTCAATGTGCGAGTGGAAGCGTGCGAGGGCAGCCGGTGGTCGCGGCTAAAGCAAAGAAGAAACGCGCTGGCCGTCTTTCGTCGCGCCAAATGGCTATCGGGGAGGAGTGGGGTTGCGCGGCCCCGGTTTGACGGGCCAGGTGCTGTCGCGCACGCATTATCTTAACATGGATGAGTAGATGACTCGCACCTTTGTACAGGCTGTGTTCTGCTGTGCTTGCGTTGAAGTGACAGACCTGCATGAAGGTTGCTTACCTCGCTGCAGCAGCCGCGTTTCCTTACGCCAGCGTTTTGGTTTCCTTACGCGAGGTAGGATGCTAAAGGGGGTAGCTGCTAGCCTCACATCGTATAACATTCTAATATATATGTTGCTGTCGAATTCATTGCTTCGTCCTTGCTGCGAAACTGTGACTTCTTCTACAAAGCCGCATATAAGTACCTTAAAATTCGGTCTAATATAATAAATACAGAGCATTAGAGAACAGAAAAAGTAAACGTGAAGTGACAATTGGTGCTTATTACCATTCTCCTTTCAGGTGTGGTGTTCCTTGGGACTTTCTCTGGCACTGCTTGCTCTCATGCTCCGTGCGATCAGTTATGCGGAAGTTTGTGTTCTGCGCTCACGCTTTGTGCGCGGGTCCTTTATCTTGCCTAGAAACACAAGTAAGTCTATTTTATTGCGATATCAATTACAGGGGCGCTTCAGGCAAAACAAAATCGCTTTCAACGTCGAGGTGGGCATCTGCATTGTTGTGAATAGAAGTTTAAAGCCCAAGTGCGATAATATCTCTGTGTTCGATAGACTTCTGGCGCGAAGCAATTGGCGATCGAGAGCAGAGAAAGATCATGACTTCATGAATGCCATTGTGCCAGCACGGCGGTGCGAAGTTTTGTGCGGCCGGGCTGACTAAAGGTCGAGGAGAGCGCGCTCAACTGGCTAGAGGAGAGGCGCGGCGCGCATCTGACACGTTAATCTCGTCCATGAGATGTAGGTGCGCTTAACGACTCCATCATACTAGATAACACACACTACAGACCACAAAGAACGACAAAGCGCCACCGCCTGTGTCCTTCTGCGTAGTATGTATACGGTGTGTGTTCTCTAGTATTATGGATTCATTAAGTTAGCACCAACCAGCCCAGCTAAAGGCATTAATGTAGTATCGTGAGCATATGAAAGGGAACACGCGAGCGCGTGGCGAATAGCCTCAACCACAATTCGACGTATACTCGCATGGCGCTGTCAAAAAGTGGAAAGGGTGATGCTTTTCCGCGAACTGTTGTCACTCCCACCAAGCCCCTGTTTTAAACGATGCTCGGAATGTATGACACAAATACAGGTTGACATTGTAGCGCCCGTTGAAGCACTCCACGCGCAGCGATGGTCAGCTCCGCTTTTTTTTTTATATACTGTTTTGCTGCCTCTTGGTTTTAGTTTTACGCGCACGTACGCACCACAAGAGAATGGAAAAGCGGTATTTTTGCGCGGAGCTATATAGACAGCACATTGCCGCTCTCGACTTGGCATAACTGCCTCGGGGCGGCCCGCGATACGCAATCGTCTGCCGTGATCTATCAACAATAGCGAGGCGGGAGTGTCGACACTTACCCCCGTATTCTAGAACGTCCCTTCACTCAACGCTCCACCTTGACTTGAGAAAGTCGATGGGAGCGCCGTTTCTAGGCGGAACAATCACTGCATATCAGCGATTATCTGCAGCTCGACATGTAAGTGACCGCGGCGCCCTTTCCATTTTATTTTCTAGAGCGGCCGCAGCGAATCGCCCTGCGTCGGGTTTGAGGCTATTCGACACGCACTCGCGTGTTCCTTTTCATATTGCTCACGATAGTGCGTTACTGCGGTTTCATCTGATTTTTTTTTCGTACTCTACTGTTTACAATCTCCTTACCGCAGAGCGTCGATAACGAAAAATACATGCTTTCGTTAAAATTAATCGTGTTTCTTCACAAAGCGTCAATACGGCTCCGTGCTACATCTGCTCGTACTTCTTGTTTCAGAGCCATCAGTGGTGCTCGGGAAGAAGCGTAGTGTGCGTATCCTGCGTGTGACGCTCCAGCTGCTGCTCTTCATATTCTCGTACTGCTTCACGGGCGGCTACATCAGCTTCCTCAACAGGCCTATCCTCGAAGAAGTCCCAGACACAAAGGAAAAACTGCTGGCGATGCTGCGGACGGGACGCCTTCAGCCTTGCGTCTCGAATAACTCTTTCTCCAGCGTCCTCATAACGGTGAGTGGTTTGCTCGCTATACCAACATTTCTTATTTCAGCTCGAACGAACGAAAGAAAAATTAATTTGCCGGGTAATACGCGCCAAAACCACGGGTATGCGTGAGGGCGCCGTAATGGAGAACTACGGGTTAACTTGTGCTATAACCTGCATCTAAATCTAAACACAATGGCGTTCTCGCATTTTGCCCCCCCCCCCCCCTTAAAAGTCCACTTTAGAGCCGCTGAGCAATCACGTTGGCTTCAGTTCCTTCAGCTGAGCCTCCTGATCGTGTATGTACTATATATGTAGTTATGAAATAGGAGTTAATAAACGTCAGACAGTACACATATTAGGCAGTTTTAGAATAGCGCACGCAAGCTTTGCGTTAACGTTTGTCCC
>NC_051178.1:139284983-139403877 GCF_013339695.2 Rhipicephalus sanguineus
CTGACGCCAAAATTGCACCAACGATGTTTGAGTGGCCGTAATAAACGGGAGAAAAATGTACTTACCGGTACTTGTTGCCAAGGTTCTCTATCTTGGCCTTGACGGCTTTGAGTGATTTCTCGATTCCCGCGTCGTGGGAGCGCCTCAACGATCGCCGCGTACACCTTCGCATTCCTTTTCGCTCTGCGAAGGTCCCCAATGTGGTCTTGCCAAATTCTAATTAACACAAATGTCTCTGTCTCCGTCCATTGGACGCGGCCTCTAGGCTCCGGTTCACACATTATTACTAACGCACGCGCTACTCGGAGGATCAACAACAAAGGCACGTCCTACCCGGAGGATCAACACAAACGCACGTGCTACAGGCTACCAAGGCAACTACGACAACAGAGTGGCATTGAAACACGGCCGCCGTCTAGCGTCTGTAGCTGAGCGCAGTTTTCTTGCAGAAACATTTGGGCGTGCTTTAATGCCCACAAGTCAACCATTGACTAACCTACTAAAAATAAGTTATTTACAAATTACAATAGTGCATATAACCATTGAGTCGATAGCGACTTCGTAAAAAGCGTCCATGTCGTCGAGACTAACGTATTCGGCCCGAAATCGAATGCGAATGAGTTTCGCGAACCCATTCGAGGAAAATGTCATTTTCGTCAAATGACATTATTTCTCCCGTGTGACAGCAAACAGATGACAATACAAACGAAGACATCGTTGTAAATGACATTAGATTTGCCGTGTGACAGGGGATAAGCTAGTTGAGCGGCCTTCGAAGAGCCCGTTGAAAACACTTTGAAAACGCACTGCATGGAAAGTATAGTCATAACGTGCACATGTTTATCTCAATCACGGTATAAGAATAGTTTAGATGAAAGAACGGCACGTAGGGGACGCTTCTTGGGGAGATGATGAATCCGTACCAACTAGCTCAAGTTTCAATCTCATGCAAATATTCTGGTTAGGAGGCCCCTCTAGAGAGGTCGCGCGAAACTGGCCCCCGCTAGAGTTACTGTATATGCTACCTTTAGGTAGCAGAGTTGCGCATCTGTCTTCCAAACGCCGCTAGTAACCATGCATTGCGGAGAAGCTGACGCCCGGGCCAACTTTTGTATTTCTCGACCCCACCGCTGCAACGAACTGAATTAACAGTAATCATCGACAACCAATGTTTATCACAGGTCTTCGACACGCGAGACATGTTAATCGGCGACACGGTAGGCATGTCGCCTGCAAAAACGGGAGTGCGACTTCACCGCATAGCTGTGGTTGCTAGACAGACCTATGCGCAACTCTGCTACCTAAAGGTAGCATATACAGTAACTCTAGCCCCCGCTTGTTCCTGCGCCACTCCGCTCCTCGCGGGCCGTTTTTGCCTGTTTTGTTACGATAGCAGTTATGTGGACATTCTCAGCGGGTTTTTTGCTGTCGCCGTCGCCGTCATGTTTCGCATAAAATCCAAATTGACAATATCGCCCCGCGCATCGTATGTTCTACGCGCGTGCAAAACACGCAAGCTCTGGGGACGAACGCGGCTTAAAGGAAAGATTGAACGAGCCGGCACCTCCGTCGCACGAACTTCGATCATAAGGGCACGGTCACGAGCTCTATCTCGACGACACTCAGGAGATGGCTCGTCAACTTGCTGTGCTCTTACCACCTTTCTCGCGTTGAAAACAGCGGCACGAAACCGCTTCGTTCCCTATAGAGCGGCCGTACTCTCTTAAACCAGTATTTCGTTGAGTTCCGCGAGATCGGATACAAAAAAGTTAGCAGCTAGCCTTACTTCGTATAACATTCCAATTCGTTGCTATCGCAGGCATTGCTTCGCCCTTGCGGCGAAACTGATTTTTCTCTTTGATAACGCTCACATGTGTTTGCGCTTCGATCTGCTTCATTGTTCAATGTACTACTGTGCTTCGCGATGGGAAAGTGCTTTGTGCCGTACTGAAACTGGCTATAGGTCGTGTCAAAAGTTTTCTCTTTTTCTAGTGAAGTGGTCGTGCTATGATGCACTTTTTGCAGCTCAGACATAAATGCAGCAGAATTTAGGGTATGCTCAGTGCTGACGTATTGTCATTTGACATCCGTCACATATGCTCACAATGCGATCGAAGCTTGACACACAAGTTGTCAGCCACTCAGAGTTTACTTCTAATGAATGACCTTTTTGATGCCCTCAGTCGTCGCTTTGCTGCAGAAAAGCCTCACACTGTATTCAAAGACTTCCATGTTCTCGACTTCCCGTCTAAGGTGCTAGATAGCTGTATCAGGATATTGTGAGGGGTGACATCCCCAAATATCTTTTTTTAGCCCGACCTACTGCTGAAGGCTTGTGCATCGGCACTTAAGTCTGTTCAGGAACTGGCAGCGCTCCTTCTTAAAGAGTGTGAGTTCAAGTACGCCCTTTGAGCCAAAATGAAGCAGTACCGCTTGGAACGATTGTTTGGTATTATAAGACACGCGGGTCGTCAAAATGAGCATCCCAGATTTCCGACATTTCTGCAACTTTACCGCTGCTTTACCTGTATTCTTGTTGAAGCGACCACAGTATCCGAGAAAGAGAAAGCTGCTTTTCCCCACCCTCATTGATTTTAGAGAGTGTTTCTGCACTTTTTCAGCGCACTCATCAAAGGCATGACCTGAAGCCGAGCTAGATTGACCTGATCAGCGGAGAAATCTTGAAGTGAGATTATTCAGAAGCTGCAGTCGTGAAAGCATTGTATGTTATGTGACTATTCTACTGCGTGACCTAAATACAGTCAACTACTGTTAGTGATCCAAATAGTACTTTCAGAAGCCATGCAGCGGACACTACGGGATCGTTTGTTTATGAATACTAATTCCTAACCTGGACAATTGCTAGATTACAGCCAACAAGAATCGCTAGGGAAACAGGGCAAAGAACAGGACACAAGACAAGAAGGGGAAAGAACACAGCGCTGTGATTTGTCCTTGTTTTTTTTTCTTGCGTCCTGTTCTTGTACCGTTTTCTCAGCAAGTTATGAACCAACCGACCTAAAGCGCACGCTTCCTGCAAACAAGAGCCGCGACAGTCAGTGGGTTGCTGCGGATTCATGTTACGAAAGCGCTCTTGTTATACGGGACATCAGATCAGCACGTAGATCAGATCAGACACGTTTGTTTGTTTTTACTCTACCTTGCTGCATTTTAAACGATAATGAATGTAAACAGTTTGATCGTAAGATCCATGTAGAGCTTACGTTCTTGTGTAAGCAGGATAGGTCATGAAGGGTAGAACGGCCGGGTTAGTTGCAGTCCATAGTGCAATACCACAGCCCAATGCAGAAAACAGGGTGAAAGTTTCCAGAGCCAGCTTTTTCCATCTGCGGGAGAAATCATGTGTATAAGGATTGGAAAGACGACAATCCCTCCATTAACGCATCGCATGATCGTGAAACTTGATAAGCTTTTCGACGAGAGAATATTGTTGATCGCTATTTAGGTTTCGTGTGAATCAGTTACTTGTTTCTTTTCGATCTCCGTTCATGTTTGATGCTCATTCTTGGTTTCGAACGCTTGCGGCTCGTGTACCGCAGTTTCTTGAAGCCGATTTTTTTTTTTTGCATAGACGCTTTGGTAGCCCTCTCTTGCAGAGTTTAAAAACAAGGAACCACGGTCATGTTAAAATTTTATTCCTATGTTAAAATTCCTGTTCGTTGTCATCGAAGTTACAAGCGGCAGAAATCACGCCGACAAACGGATACACCTGTGAGGTGGTACACGCCTGACTGCAATGCCTGCAGTTCCTACTGCACCTGCATTCGTTCATTCAAATATGTGCACGCACTAGTAGATAGAACCCCTCCCCCCACGCAACAAAAAAGAAGGTATTCAAAGTACTACCTGTGGCGCACAATATCAGTGAATATGCGTAAAACGCCATGGTTATTTTAGGAAATGCAGGGTCATGCTATGGATATGCTTTCGGGGGTAGTTTCGACATCCTGCGCTTTTGAAACAAAATGGAGTGGTAATTAATGAAATTTAAATTGAAAAGAAACTTCGCTGCAGCCCGTCATGTAAAACAATAAAACTAAATTGATAGCTGTCCCCAGAAGGAATATCAGAACCCATATTTATTTTGACCCGTTCATATAGCATTAACCTTTGCATATAGCGGATAACCACATAGTTTTTCAAAGCTAATATGCTGCTATGCCATGCTGCACATTGTGGTTACGTGCTTACTTTTTAAATATGAGTAGAATGAGAAGAGAGGCGGCGAAAAGCTGGAAGTCCGCAGATAGGTACCATAGATGAACCAGCAATGTCTGAAATAAAAACACCCATATCTGTATGGTTCAAGAAGCATTTCAACCGAGCATGTTGGAAATCGAAATTTTTGTTTAATTTTTAAACGAATATAAAGCTATCAAAAGCCTCAAGTCGCGCTCACACATACGGGTAATCGTGATTAAGAAAAGCAGTTGCAGGAATCCTGAGAGAAGTCAATCCAAAGAAGTTGTAGTTTCGCCCGAAATGTAAAGCCATTACAGAGAAACCAAGTGGTTTATGTTGTGTGGACATTTCAATTGCGTGAATACTTGTCTTTGGAGAACTATTATGTTACGTGGACACTTTTCTGAAGAACTTGGACTCAGTGTGTGAGTGTTTTACTATGTGCCCTTGTATGGCATTGTGTTTGTTTTGTACTTCGCGACGACAGCTATTATGCAAGGGAAGAGTAGTAGCCGGCGCCACGCATTGGCACCCAACCTCTCCTTATATAAATTTAATAAAAAAAAGGTGTTTCATCACACAAAGCTTTAAAGCTCATAAAATCATCGGTCGTTTTAAATGCACTCTCAACTGGCTTAGTAACTAAATGACAAGTTTGGTTTCATACGCGGACAGTCAGACGTGGTCATATTATATCTCGATAACCCCCGAGATTACACTTCAACCACCCTTTATGTACGTTCGTGTGTATCTTAGTGCGTGTTCGTGTATATATATATACGTTAAATTGACACATTTCGGGGGGTCTGAACGCCCACAACACTTCCTCCCCCTCCCCTTGCTACGCCAGAGCACTCTTCTCACATGACCTCTAACGACACCATTTAGAAATCGCGCAATTTGACAACGTATGGTCAAAATATAGTTCCATTAGGTAGAACATTATTCTTGGCAGGTTTCCTCTGTGTTATTGAGACGTATTTCCATGTGTTTCTGAAGTTGTACACTGCTGAATATCTTGCTGAGGGAAACATCAAACAAAAATGATGTCATTATGTAGCAGTTACTGCCGACATTTCTAATATTGCCCACAAATTACAGTCAAAAATACAAAGATCTAATATCACCGTTTGAATAAGAACTTCAATGACTTATCATTGCTTGCGGGAACAACCATCCTCTCCGCGTCTGACCATAATAGTACAATGTGCATAATGCAGGCTAAAGCGTACCAAGCTGACATTACTTGTTTCAGTGTGGTATTGTGGTTTGATCAGCGACGGTGGGGCAGTTGCACCAAAGTTCATTGTGTCCGGCGCTGATGCTTATAATTGTAGAGAGGTCTGGCGTCACAAGTTGTCGCATTTGATCAGTCCGAATTTTTTCGTACATATCCCAAATACGTTATACATACAGAAGCTGATAGAGAGCGACCGTATGCACCTCCGTCTAGTACATTTCTACCGTTCTTTTGCGTTGTTGGTCGATAATCTTTGCTAATTGCTTGCGTCAATCGTTGCTAGTCCCTTATTAAGATCTATTGGCGACAATGGCAAATCGCTTTATTGACTCCACGCTCACACAAACGAAAACGTGATCAGAATTCTTGTCTTCAAAAATGCGAGAAACCAGAACTGTATACCAGTGGGAGCTAAAACCGGAGAAACTCTTTGAAGGGCCGTTCAAGTGAAATATTAATTTCGTTTAAAAAGATCAATTATTCTTTCAGAACTCTATCGTCATTAAATTCACCATCATAGGTTAATTATCAGAAGAAGAAATGATGGTCAAAGTTTTATGTCTGAATCTAGCACCTAAATTTCAGCACGTGAACGTAGGTGTCACGTCACGAATTTGAAATCCTTTCTTCATATTGTCAGGATTAATAGCCGGCAGGGACGACAGAGGACCAAGAAGCGACACTGGTGGAGGTGCTGGGTAGTAAATGCATCCCAAGAAGAAATGTGGCCTCGCGGTTCTCATACCATGTACGAACGCTGTCCGCTAGAGCAAAGTAGACGCGCGAGAGCTTCTCTACGGTCCAATGGTTTGCCTTGGCGACTCGCTCATACTGGTCTAACCATCCTCGACGTCTTCATAAACCTCGCCGTGGAAGGTCTCGGGAATCCGAGGCTGCTCAACAGTCAGCTGTGAAGCGCCTCCAGTTGCCATTTCTGCAGACGGAGTGCTTGGCTGGAGAGGTTCCAGAGGGATTGTCTCGGGACTGAGACCAGAGAACACCCATACACTTAGAGAAGGGGAAACTGTACCTTTGACAGTGCAACGAAAATAAGGGTAGCGGTGGCGTTGTGAACTAAAGTAGCCGACAAGAGATGCCGCTGTACAACAGGAAACGGAAATGAGCTTTATTCAATATGGCTGGCCGTCGCTCGTTGTTGGTTGCTGTGCAGTGCGCTCCGGTCGCCCGTGCTCGTACAAAAGAAATAAATGTATATGCCACATTTGTTCACTTAGCGAGCCCTGCGAGTGTCGTAATGAATCTTCTGAACTGTCTTTCGTGTGTATTCCGTGCCCCAACTGTGTGAAATGCTACGAAGGTGCCAGAGACGCCAATGCCTCAACTGGCATTAACGCACACACACCGGCGATGTGTAAGCCTGATAATGTTTTATTACATATTCATAAATCATTACAAGACAAAGTACACCACTGAGCGTTCACACAAGCAAACAACGCGGTTACATCGTGAAGTAGTGGCTCATAAAGCGCGAACGCACGAGCAAGAAGAGCTACGAAACGTATGTATGACGCTCGTGTACGTACACTATAATTATTTCCCTATTTCCTCGCGCCAATTTTATGCAGCCTCTTTGGGACATCACCTGGCCGGTAGCCTTGCGGAGAGAATACGATAGCTTGCAGCGCAAAACTCAGTGGCTGGCAAAACTCACTTCTCTCGACCTTTTGACTTCACATTGTGAAACCACTCGAATCCGTATTTTCCTTACTACTGGCTTGTTTCTTGACAAGTTTAGCATAGCAGGCGGCAAACTAGGCGACAAAATGGATGCGGCCGCCGTGACGGGCATTTCGGTGGCGTGCGAAAAACCGAAAACACGTGTACTTACATTAAGGTGCACATTAAAGAGCCCCAGGTGGTCAAAACTGATGCGTAGTGCCCACTATGATGCGCGTCATAACCGCATCGTGGTTTCAGCACGTAATTCTCCAAAAACAATTCATATATTAAATTTCTATGGATTCAAAACTAATTTTAACTGGTGGAGCGAACCTATGATAAATTCGCCCTGGATGAAAAATCCTAACGTCTAGTTTCTCTCTGCAGAGGCAATCGGCTAAGTTGTGTCCAAAGAGGCAAGTAATGGCTCGGAGTAGCACAAAATTTGTTTCAGCTTGCAGCTGACCGCAGACGAGTGGGCTGGGAAAATTCCAACCTTTCTTGGTAAAGAGCCCACTTGACAGCACGGCAAGTGTCCAGAAAGTAATAGGTATGGTTTAATCATTCTGTGCGTTCCCACATTGTGAGTAACCAGCTTAATTCACAACACAGATACATAACACTTTATGGTCACAACAATACTGTAGGAAATATCAATACATTGCTTGTAAACACATGGACAACAAGTAAAATTTTACAACCAAGTCATGAGCTCCTTGGATTGCTTATCCTTTTTGCTTAGAACAATTATAACACAGCAGTGTATAAGCACAAAAACAATAGTCTTGAACTGTTAAGTCAATTTGTGCAGCAGACTTCCAAGTCTTTGCCTGGCTTAATTCTCTGTTTTTGAATTCCAACTACCAGAGAATCCTAATATGTACAAACTAGGGGTGTGCGAGTATTCGAGTGTCGAATTCGAATCGAATAGTACCTAATCGAATAATTCGATTCGACTTTCGAATAGCTAGTATTCGAAGTTTCGAATAATTCGACAGGACAAATATCTAAAGCGCGACAAAGGCCGATGGTGCAACTTGGTTAGGGTGGTGTGGCAAAAACTAACGCTAACGTCGTTACACTAAGCCTTCCGTTAAAACTTTCACTGACATCCTGGTTCAAAAGCGAGCGCACGCTCATCTTAAAAGAGATTGTCAATTCCGCACGTAGGAAAACACATGAGAATACTGTCAAGCCCTTCACAACTTCGTTCCCAAAGTGAAGGCACGGACTTCTTGCGCAGTTCGGTCGCGTATGCTGCAAGTGCCGTAAAACTTTGACCTGCGAAACCCTCGGTCATTGGCTTTGCTTGTAAAAGTTTGTTCACGCTGGGCAGTCACCACTGCCACACCGAACCACTCGTTCAGAAACTTCCATCGTTGCGGCACGCAGTTGAAACGCTGCTGTGAACGGGTGGCGCCCGAAGATTTTGGCACGGAGCACCCATGGCGATGAAGCACAACATTACCGTTGTCAGATGAGCCGTATTGCGCGACCATGGGGAAAAAACTAGCCACTGTACCCCCTCTGTTAGTCTTTAGGAGGTTTGGAGTGGCGCTGCTGACTGGAATGGCGGCTCTTCTATCAACATGCTTGCGCGCCCATAGAAACTGAAACAAAAGCCACTCTCAAACAAGTGTGTAATGAAACTGTCGGCACGCCGTAGCGTCCCTGATTTGTCCTTTGTCTTGGCGTAACTGGCGGTACACATTTTGTGTAAGTATACTATTCGATATTTTTGGCCACTATTCGATTCGATTTGAGGTGAAATTTCACAATTCGTACACCCCTAGTACAAACATTTGCAGAAACAATTTGCGACAGTGAGCACTGCAAAATGGGCCATTAGTCACCTCCATCATAATACGAAGCAGTTTCTCTGACACCCCTCTCAAGTGTGCTACAGCACCTATTTGACAGAGAATGCTTCTTCCAATTTTCTGACAAAATTGAAAGCTGCTTCTGTGGGCACTGTTAATTACCTAGAGTCTTGTCCTGCATCTCCACTGCTTTGAACATCATGGAGATTTGGTTTGGTGAAGACAAGTCTTTGCTTTGTCTTTCAAGAGATCCTTGCACTTTAAGCATGGTGCTTTTTCAGAAATGCTTGTACTAGGTATCCTGACACGTAACAAACTATGTTTGATTCAAGTACATCTGCTGGTTTTACGGTGTCTGAAAGGTTTGAGCTGAAGGTGTCGGCCACAGTAGGACTTTCTTGATCAAGTCTTAATTTCTTTAGCTCAGCTAGAAGAACAGCCTTATCTGCTTGGCAGTTGCTGCCATCTGAAAGCTTGAAGAGCTTCCCGACAATGATATGCCTGAGACCGGCAGTGAACTGAAATGTGTTTGCAGTCTCGTTACAGCTCTGCTGCTGCCGAATGATCCCAAACAAGTTCTCCAAGGGATCCTGATTCAGACGACGAGCGAGCAAAAACTTGAAGTTATAGGATTCCTGCAGATCTGCCCACAGCATACAAACCTCTTTAATTGTCACCTGCCAGCCCTAATGGTACTTGGTCGCCTAGGTTCTTTGAATATCCAAGATTTAATCCATGCAATCCAAGAATGCAAGAATTCAATGTACCCTGTAGAAGTATTAATTGTATACCTAATTTTTCTCACAGCTATCTTTACACAAGAACTGTTTAATGAATCAAACTGATCTATTTTCACAACAAACTCAGCTCTGCTTGTGGCTTATAGCATTCATAACATTAAATGCTATGAATGCTTCTATTGCTAGATAGACACTGTTGCTGAGCACCCACTTTACTTTCATGTTACCAAATGCACTTTCATAGATGTGCCCTCAGTGAGTTTAGGTAGGCATTTTAGTTTCAGGTGATGTGTTGATTCATACAAATCTTAATATGCCCCAGGAAGCAACAATATCACCAACAGGAATATCATGCTTCCTCAGATTATTCCTCATACATTTCAACAGGTGGGGGACGTCAAAAATGAAGGAAATCTTCTATTTATCAGCAATAAAGAAAGGCCTGTCAGGGCTCACACCCAGTGTCCTTGCAATAACGCAACTGCTGCTACCCTGGTCACAAACCAATGCTTTGACGAAGAGGCCACATGCCTTTAGCTCAATGATTAGCTTTTTCAATGATATTAAAAGGGGCCCTGCGCGAACTGTCCCCTCTCTTCTCAAAAAGGCTACTGGCTGTATCCATTTCTTCGCTATCACAAAGACCACAAGTGCTGCAGTGTGCGCTGTGCTATTTGTTCTTTCTCTGGCATTATCAACATATCCATGTATGATGTCTTCCTTAGGGTCATACTGCAGATTTTTTTTAATGAAATTTTGTCAAAAATTAGGCAGCAAGCTCTGTCTTGAATTTCCCAATTTTTTTTCTTGCCTTTTCTTTGAATAACTCGAGAATCTGAGGCAGAACTCCTGTCTTTATATTTACGGCCGACAGCCACGTCCTTCAGGACTTCACTGTGGGATGGCTCAGTACTAGGGGTGTGCGAATATTCGAGTTTCGAATTCGAATCGAATACTAATTAATCGAATAATTCGATTCGACTTTCGAATAGCTAGTATTCAAACTTTAGAATAATTCGACAGTACGAATATCTAAAACGCGACAAAGGCCAATGGTGCAACTTGGTGAAGGTGGGGTGGCTAAAACTAACGCTAACGTCGTTACAATAGGCCTTCGTTAAAACTTTCACCAATTTCCTGGTTCGAAAATGAGCACGTGTTTACCTTAGAGGAGGTTATGTTTTTTCAGCACGAAAAAAAAAAGAGAAAGACAAGAAAAGTGGCAAGCCCTTCTCAACTTCACTTCCGAAACGAAGGTACGGACTTTGAATAGTTCGGTCGCGTATGCCGCAAGTGCCGTAGAACGTCCCGAATTTGGCATGCGAAACCCTTGAGGATTGGCTTCACATGTGAAAATTTGATCACGCTGCACATTTGCCACTGCCGTACTGCACCTAACTGGAATGGCAGCTCTTCTGTCAACATGGTTGCGCACCCATAAAACCTGAAAAAAAAAAAAACTCCCGAACAAGCACGTAACAAACCTGTCACCACGCCGTAGCTTTCTTGATTTTTCCTTTCTCTTGCCGTTACTGACAGTGCATGCTTCGATACTATCGATATTTTCAGCCACTATGCAGCACTATTCGATTCGAGATGAAATTTCACTATTCGCACACCCCTACTTAGTACCTTTGATAGATATTTATATGCCTCAGGGCTTGTAAAGCAAAGACTAAGGGCAAACTGTCTAAGTTGCATCGGCCATCGTCTCTTATGTTTTTTCAGTGGTTGCAAATGCATTTGCACTCTTAGAATTTCCAAAAAAATCCTTCTTTAGGTACCTGCCTGCTTCAAGAAGAAGCTGCGCATGAGATGCAATTGGTTTCTTGGACTTTTAAGTCTTGCAACAATTTGATGGAGGTGAGAGTTCTCGTCGCAGTAGTGCTGAAGCCTCTTCATATGACGTGGAGTGAGCACTTTCCGGGTCCTGGTCCTGGCTCTCGGGGTTCCTGGAAAATCAAAAAGCCACATCACTAATGTTAAGTCTAAGCAAGAGGCTTTAAAACTTACACTTTGGTTAAATGGTTTGGTAAGTTTGGTACACTAGAAACACGTACATTTGTATTTTAATGCAACGTATTATTACCTGGAATTTTGTGTGCATCCCTTACGAAATTTGCAAGCTGTGCCCAAATTGAAATACCAGGTCAGGCTAGTGTAAAAGGCTAATTTGGTATTTTTGCATGTTATGAGAACAAAATAAACACAGGCAAAATGTATTTTTTGTCACACAGCTACGTATATGACTGGCCAAAAGTAGGCACACACCCAGTGGCAGATAGTAAAACGTTAAAACAAAAGGGCGTTTATTTAATGAAAGCATCTATTTAATGTAATGAGCTGTATCATTAACCAGTTGTAGTGCCAATATTTATATATTGGGGACGCATGTGGGAATAATTCCTTTTTGTTTTGTAGAATGAAGACACAGTTACTGGAATTACTATGTAATCTTGCGTTAATCTTGCTTTAATAAGAGGAAGAATACCTACTCTGTGTAGTTGGCGCTGTTGGCAATGGCTCCTGTGCCCCCTGGGATGCTGGCTCTTGTATTGGTGGAGAGATATTGAGGGGCACTGGAAAAGAATGCTGTATATCACTATATAAATTTAAGCAGGAGCAATGGCATTGTGCTTTATTTTTGGAAAGCTCCCACTTACTGGTCTCACGCCTTGATGCTGAGAGCTCTGGAGAGAAGTCGGGGAAATCTTGGTATTCTGAAAGTACACATCATTACATTAATTCTATATCCGCTTTAGAAAAAGCACATCAGATGAAATACACACTTTCAATCAAGTAAACAATGAAAATTACCATCTATGGAAGCAGCGAAACGAAGCTTCGACACTTGTGACATAAGAAATATTATTCGCGAAACCACTGCCGTTACAGGGTGGAAGGTACAAAATACTCATCAGGCAAAATTCGTTACAAAATTTAGATTTTATAGTAATCGTGAAACCAAGGAATGATGAGAGTTTCCGAACAATCTCGACGGTCCCAACACACACACACCCCTACATTCTGGCGAGATAAGTGTTAGATCTCAATATCGGTGGAGGGGTATGAGACCCCCAGAGACCGCATTAACTTTAAGCCCCCTTGACTTTAAGGACTGCTGATAATAATCTAAATGTTTAACACAATCTAATCATTCATGAAGAACCCCAAAGCACGTTCTCTTTCACCTAATGCGATTATCATTACGTTCAATAATCACCGCTGTTCGCGCCCTTCGCGGATATAAAATCTCTTTTAAAAAACTTGTGCTCGATTATTAGAAACGCTGCACGCATAGCCACTTCAAATTGCCTAGGCGTCCTATTCAAAAATCACGCGCAATCCCTTTAGGTACAGTACACCGAAATCACAAACCAGACGTGTCGCGTGTGCAAGTTACACGGCAATGCAA
The DNA here is from genome assembly GCF_013339695.2 of Rhipicephalus sanguineus. NCBI lineage: Eukaryota > Metazoa > Arthropoda > Arachnida > Ixodida > Ixodidae > Rhipicephalus > Rhipicephalus sanguineus. The sequence goes on from NC_051178.1 coordinate 139,298,082, forward strand.
AGCTGACACTGAACAATATGTGGTGTATGTATTCGTCATTATAGCAATATATTAGTTGATGTAAAAACTATGTCAAAGAAACGACGACGGACCATTGAACAAGAGCATAACTGACGCTCCGGCTTACCTGTTTACGGTGCGGAATCAAAAGATCGACTCCATGAAAGCGTCAAACGTACCCCTCGATCTCGATCGCTGCGGCATTCCTAAATTCGCCGGTAAACTGAGTCAGCTACTATTGCTGTAAAGATAAAGGGCGTCTGCGAACTGAAGCGAAAGGCGCTTCCGCATTTACGTTGCCGCCGAACAATTTGAACGCCAACGGCCACGGAAAAGATGGATACAAATTGGATTTTGGTCCAGTTAGTCATCACTGAAGTCCTAAAACGTTGACACTTCAATTAAAAAGCAGCTATACATATTAAGTCTAAACATAAGTAACTCTTTAGCTATCCTAAGCAAAATAACATGTTTGAATGATTCATTGGCTTGCGCAAAACAATTCCTTTAAAGTGGAAAATTTGGGTGGTTTAGCGCCCCTAGCAGAGAAAATGCAAACTAAGATAGCCGACCGCTAAAAGAGGAGTCAGTAGCTCCACTCTGCGCGCATATCGATGGAACTCGCTGCGGTCGATTTTTTCGCCCTCTGTGGCGATCGCTAGAACTTGAGACTTTCCGGGGCCTGGCTAGAGGGAAGACAGGACGCGCGTTCCACGACGCGAGGTCGGTAGCATGCCCAACGAAAGCCAACGGAACGCGATCGTGCAAGTGCTCCGGCTTTGCATCGCCTCATGGTTCCATTTAGCGTCCCAAAACCAAACATATTGCTCAAGGTGTGCCTTGCGTTTTTCGTAGAAATAATTTCTTTATCATGTACATTAAGACGAAAAGTTGAAAGCTCACTAGAGTGTATCGCCCGCAAAGTATGTCTTTTAGTGTGATTTAACTCTCGTACGGCAGGGTCCTCGCGCCGTTGCCGGTCCACCTCGCCCGTTGACGATCGGGCGAGGTGGCTACATGCAACTACTACTACTACACTTTAAGAAAAACATCTGGCGTTCTTTCGTTCTGCTTTTACAAAACATCTGGCGTCTTTCGTTGGTTTATTTCATCAATCAACGGCGTTTTGAACAAATTTTTATTGTTTAATCACGCACAGGAGAAATCTCACCAGGCACTACCTTGGAGGTAAACAATGGCTGCTAATGGCAATGAGAGACAGAAGAAGTCGGCTTTTAGCTAACACTTACACTTCTACTTCTACTAACGTTTCCTACTGGAACATGCCAATGGCTGCTAATGGGGAATGAGAGACAGAAGAATTCGGCTTTTAGTTAACGCGCACGCTGCGAATTTTTTATTGTTCAACAACGCACAGGAGAAATCTCCCACCGGCACCACCTTGGAGGTCAAAGCGTAAGACTTGTTATTCACTACTACGACCACGACGACTACGAGGGACGAACGGGTGCCGCCTTAAGGAGCTTCGCCCCTAAAAAAGAATAATAATGTCTTTCCGAAAATGCACGTGCCTAGCTTCCAGCATGTTTTTGCGCATGATACGATACATCTTCCTTTTGCAAAGAAATAAAAATTGCCCAGTGCCTGACGAGACAAAGCCGCTGCTGTAGCCTGCACTGTGCTTTGCGGTCTCCTTGGGACAAGACTTGGTGACTGGCATGTTGATCGATTCGCACTGCAGGCGTGGGCACGGACGATGTCCTATTGTGGGAGGCTGGAAAGACCCCTTCTGTAGAAGACTCGTCATCGTCCCTTTCAATGTAGGAGCGACGAAAGGGTTGATTAGTTCGCAGCAGGTGCTGTCGATTGTGCTGCGCAGGATTCTGTCACTTTCAGTGATCACTTCATATGACCTGGGATCAGCGGATGTTTGCAGCAACTTCGCTTTGTGTACTATGAACCATTCTCAATGCGGACAGAATCTCGCACGCTTAGTGTAGGAAGAGATACCCTGAAATGGTCACTTTGACGGCGCTTGAGGGCTCTGAGGGCGTGACTGCTTGGACGTGTGGCAGTGTTGCCCGCAACCTCCACCCCTGCAGTAATTCTGCCGGCGCTGGGCCACATTCTCCAGTAGTGTCGTCCTGCAAGCACGTTTCAACCAGAAGTCTTGATTTGTTTCTGCAGATTCTTTCCCTGATTCCTTTTAACTAATCGAACGCCCCTTTCTGCGAAGCTATTGGATTGCGGGTACCGCAGAGTTGAAGTCATCAGCTTAAAGCCATATGCCGATAAAAAAGCTGCGAATTCATGGATTGCGAACTGTTGACCATTGTAGGAGCAGACCTCGAGCGGAATGACATATCTAACAAAGGTAGTGCTTGTCGCTTCGATTACGGTCTTTGATGGTGTATCCGCTAGCTTTTCTACTTCGGGTAAGTCGGAAAACGCGTCGTAAACAAACAGAAATGACCTACCATCATGCCAAAAGATGTCAATTCCTACGTACCATGGCTGGTCCGGCACTGGTCGCATGTTCAGAGGCTTTCGAGGTTGATTGTATGCATATTTACTGTATACCGCACATTTTTATAGAAAAGCTGTTATGTGTGCATCGTTTACGGGCTAGAAGACAAGGCCCCTCGCTTTCGCTTTGCCCCAGTTCATACCCCTGAGTCCTCGATGGATTTTCTCTAATGCTACCTGGTATGACAGCCTTGATTCCTTTCAAGAGCACTTCTTTACCTTGCTGCAGTTCACCCTCAAACGCTTTCCATCTGTATTCGATTGGTCTGCCAGTTTCCAAAGCCTTTAGAAATTGTGTTAGAGATTGGTCCTTCCTGACATGCCCCTGCTACCAGCGGATTCCACGTGCTAATGCTTGTTATTGAAGAACGCGACAGTTACTGCGAGTACTTCAACATCGTTCTCGCCGCCATCGCTGGTGTCGCAGTTGGCTGCGACCCGTGAAAGCATGTCGGCCAACAGCAGCTGCTTTCCTGGAACAAATTGCATTTTGCTGTCACAGCGCAGCAATCGCAGAAAGAAACATTGTAGTTTTGGAGGCGTATCGCCAGTAACCTGCTGCGAGATCAAAGACGATGATCTGTTTCCGCAACGACTTTGCGCCCGCACACGAAGTGATTAAGCCATTCACTGCCGTACACAAGCAAATCCCCTCTTCTTCAATGTAAGATGGCTGTTGTTCGGTTTCAGAAAGCGCTCGCGACGCGTATGCAACCGGTCTCCGCGCGTCGTTGTATAATTGCATCAATGCTGCACCGATACCGTCGCGCTACGTATCACAGGACACGTTTGCTGGCATTCTCGGGGTCGAATACAGATATACAATAAAGATGTCTTGCTTAAGATGTCGAAACTTCGTTTCTATCCTTCGGTGTGACTAGGCGTCCAGTTGAAAAGTGTTATCCTGTTTGTTCAGGCTTCTTAAGAGCGTTGTCCTCCCAGCCAAAAAGGGCAAGAACTTTTTAAAATATTTCACGGCACCCAACATTCATTGAACCACCAGCTTGCCCGTAGGAGGCGCTATTTTTACATCGCTTTTATTGAGGATGGATAAGCTGTGATGCCGTCCTTTTCGGTTTTTTTGGCTTGAAGGTTCAACCGGAACGTTCTTCTGCTTGCAAGATTGATCATGATCGCCTGTTATGCGTTTCTCTGCAAGAGCATCATACAAGGATGCGTCAACACATAGCTTACTCCGGGTGGCGCTTCAAAAATCTCATTCGATGTTTTCGAAATACTGCAGACGCGGACGATATTCCAACCGGTAAACGCAGCAAGGGGCAGTGGCCAGATGGCGTAGGAAATCTGCGAATTCGTTTATACACGTGAGCGCTTTTTTCTGAAAGTTCTGACTCTATGTCCTTCGTGCGAGACATGACGTAGTGTTATCTTCTAAGGCGAAAGCCTTGGATGCCTCATCAAACGCGGAAATTGAACGTCGGCGTCCTTCGGCGTCGGCGTCAACACGAGTGATGCAAAAAGTAATCGCCACGTGGTGACGTCACCATATATGACCTCCTCGTGACGTCACAAGGAGGCACATAAGGTGACGTCATCATGCCGTCACTATGATGTCACATAACGTGACTTCACATGGTGACGTAATCACATGACATCGTAGCTCGGTCAAAGGTGGGCCGATCACGAAGGCTGTGCAGATCCAGATGAGGTGCGGAAAGCTTGCAATGCCTGCGATCCTGAAGGCAATGCAAAACCCCGTTATCTTTCGGATGGGAGCGGAGAGGATCAATACATCGACTGAGAAGAAAAAGAAGCTAGATGGCTATCGGCTTCGAGTCGTGTTAGGTGAATGCATAAACGACCCTTTTGAGTTTTGACGCCTCCTTCCGAATAGCGGCCAAAGGACTCACCCAGTCTGTGGGCTCGGTGATTTTCATGATGATGCCTGCCTAGGGCACGCGCTGCAGCTCCAATTGAAGAAGCTCTTGTAGGGCTTGGGGTACGCGTCGCGATGTTTGAACGCTCGTTACAATGCCGTCCCGTAGCACCACGTGGAACAGAGATTAACGCGCTTGTCCCACTTGTCCGGTGGAGCGTCGCGCTCGGGTCTGCAGAGGCGACATCTACAGATGGTAACACGTGGTTGAAATAGGCCACATCTGAGCATGCGCGGCCCCCAATGACGCGGCTGCCTTGCATATTCTCTCCTGGTTGATCGCCGCAGCCACAACTGTCTTGGCCGTCAGAATCGCCGTCCGTAGTGTAGCGCTACAGTAAAAAGAAAACGTGCGAATCGCCCGGCTCGGCGTGCGATGCAAGCGACGCTGCAAGATTATCCTCGGCTTGAGGCGTTACCATATAGCTTGCATCGGTCGTCGATCGGAGGGATTCCCCGCTTTTTCCTATTCTCTTACTTTTTTTTTTCTTTTGCCTCCGTCAAATGCGACCAGCACGGCCGGGAAAAGAAATTAAGAAATAAATAAAACGGTATTTCGTTTGTCTAGTTCAAGTATTCTCGTTTTAAATGAGCTCACGAATGTCTGGCATACGCAAATGCGATAAGTACGATACACACTCACGGCGTGGTGCACAGTCAATACTCATCACAATGTCAGCGTATTCAAGGAATCGTTGAAGGGCTTTAATTGCTCGGTAATGAACTTTTGATGGCCATCGGCCTAATATTTTGGGCTCTAAATCCAGCAAACGGAGCTCCTATTCGAGTCAGTGTGGTATGCTTAGGACAGTTGAGCAACAGATGACACGCATGCTCGTCTTCTGGTCGCGTGAACATGATGGAGATGACGCACGATTAATTCGGAGCAAACCGTGCTTTGTTGGTAGTTCCGAGACGGAGACGCACGAGGAGTTGATGTGTCATGTTAGTTGAGGCACGGCCGCTACATAAAAAAAAGGATAGCGGCTGTGGTTACGGGTGTAGTTTGTACTTAAAGTCATGAATTCAATTGAGTACAAGATTGATTCCTTTGTGCTCGTTTCAGCTCTCGTAAAATGCTGCGTATGATTGACTGTGAAACGGTAATGAGGCGGCTTTTCGAATAGTCACGAGCAGTATTTGCCATCCCATCCTTCATTTCATTTTCCTCGACTACGCAGCGGCTTAGGAACCCTCCGGAACACCGCGTGATATTTTAGCCCTGCAGCTTGCGGAAGGCTTTTACAGCCAGGCTGTCTTACCCTGTGCCGTCGTCGTCAAACATATTGAGTGGATTCAGCGCGATACAACGAGGACACAGGTGAAGAAGGCACACGAAGTATTCTGCTTTCGGTATTTTTTTTTTTTGCACCATTCGATATTCTTGAATTGTAACCTCGCAATATAGTAGTCTTTTAGTGACACTATAAAGAGGTGAAGTAACGGGAACAACGCTTGATTCTTCCTGCGATCAAGTCAACCTATAAGTAAAGTCCAACGCTGCAGAAACGCAAATTGATAAATTCTTACTAATGACGATAATAGGAATCTCGTTACCCTAACTTGTGCTTGTCCCACGCAGTAGTTCTCATAAAATGAAGCAAAACAAGCCCACAGCGTCGTACAGCCTCACTTTCTTTCCTCCCAACCCTCTCGCAAATTATCTACCAAACCAGACTGCATAAATCAGTTGAGATGGGGGTGCACGCGCAGCTCCGTGTTTTCCCAAACCACAGACAGTCTTCATTCCGATTTCCCGAACGCCGACTGCACAGCGAAACCCTGATACCGGTGCGGAGAACGTGGGGCGCACCGGGGGAACGAGTATAGGCTGCGGCAAAAGGGTGACGCTGGGAGTGCGGGGGAGAAGGCCCTATGGACCAAATGGTGAAAAAGAGCGGTCAGTGAGCAGTATCGGATTTACAAATTGCCGAACAGCCGGGCCGACAAGGAACGCGGCCAGCGCACACAATGGCGGAGCCGTGGGCACGCCGCAACAACACGGCTAATAACAAATGGACACGGCCGCCCGCGGTCAGTCAGTCACTCAGTCATTCAAGTTAGTCAGTCAGCGGACGTGTATGGGTGCTCGTAGCCCTCGTGTTCCGTCGCCTGTACCGACGGAGAAAAGGAAAATAACATGAAGACCCGCTGCGTTCGCATTGCATCGTGCCACTAAAGCCGTGCAGCATGTAGGAAGCTGCTAGGCGCGCCTTCGGCGTTCTCTGGTGCTATCCCCGAAATGCCTGTGCTTCCCGTTTCTACGTCTCAAGACCGAGGCTAGTCGACTTCCTTTAAGAGAATCAACACGGGTGGTGTTGCTTTGCGCGGAGGACATCAGCGTTCAAGATACTCTCGCTTCGACCTCACTGGCACGTATAAGTTGTATCGTACTGCACGTTTTTATCGAGGTATCTCAGCCGTCCTCTTTCTGCAGCTCCTACACCTAAGAGGAGCTGTGCTGTTCATCCACTCTCTTCAAAGGAACCGGGACCCAGATGTCACGCAAGGGAAAGCGCGAACAAAAAGGGCCAGCAAACGTAACGGAGCGGAGAAGGGGTTGGTGGTGGGGGTGCTTGCAGGGAAGTGCGCCATTGTGAGGCGGCCGGCCGTTGGCTGCTGGCCTCCGGAGGCTAGCCTTCATCCTCCCTTGCCTCCCTCTTGGACACAAGGAATTGAACAGCTAGCCGACCATGTCCGAAAGGGGTCGTGCGGTGTGGCCACCGACGGGGATCCCCGCTTCCTGCGGCGCGGCTCCCTCTTGAGCAAGCGTCAGCGCCGCTTGCCAGAGCGGTTGCGTTCCCGCGATCTGATACGGGGCCGTGGGGCGCTCGGGGCTGTGAAAGGGTCACTCATCGCGAAGCAGCTCGAGATGGAAGCAAGGGTGCCCGCCTGGAGTGTGTCCACTCTCCTCGCACTTGTTTTTATTTATTTATTATTTTTTTGCCGGACACGAAAGGGTTGCCAAGAGGGTCATATATTCCGCCTGAAGTAGGCGAACGGATGATTAGGTGGGGATAGGAGTGGCTGTTTTCTCGATAACAGCCGCGGAAAAGGGTGCGAAAGAACGAGATGATTAGTGTGGTCCCGGAAAATTGATGGCGGCATCGACGTAGCTTTACGTGTACGATGAAGACGTGGCTATTAGCTGTTACGATGACACGGCGACGTGGCCTGGCTTATCACCGCTAGAACAACATTCCAAGTTTCCAACATACATAGTTTCCATAAATATCTGTGGGAAGCGCCAAATGATAAGTAATGATGGGACTTGCAATATACGGATAAAAATCGTGACTGGACTACCTGCTTATGATGAATTAATAAGGAATAAACGATCCCTTTGCGCTTTCTTACCACTAGACTGTCCAGCCGTTGGGCATGAGACAATAAATTTCGTGAGAAAAGCGAACGTTTCATATTCTATTTGATAATATTCATAATATTATAATATTTCATATTTGATAATTCGTTCAACTTACATTTGAGGGCACTAAAAGCGTCGCGCGTTAGGCGGCAGTAACGTGGTATTTTTTTTTTATTCGCGCGCTTTAAAGAAAGGCTGGGAAAAATTAAGCAGGGGAGTTATCTTACCACAGATTGAAATATTCGATGTTTCTGAACGAGCGCTGCAACTTTTGTATTGAAGATTTTTCTCCAGGGTTACTATTCAAAAAGTTCATTAAGCAATCTTTGTTAATTTGCAAGCTTTGCGGATTGGAAAAATATTCTGACGTACTCTACATGGCTCAGGACAATACTGCGCTAACCTGTAGACGCGAAACGCTTATACTTTTTTAATACTTGGTGTTTTTTATCTGAAACACCGTGTATAACATTACACTGGGTATTGATTGTATTTTGCACTACTGCTTTCCCTCGTGATGCCAGATTTGTATGCTGAGAAAATACTTTGCCGTAGCGTGAAAAACACACAGGCACACTATATTGTGAGCGAACAAATACGAAACTTTATATCTGCCAGAGTAAAATATGCCTTTTGCGAGCATTAACCATGGTGGTCATAGATTCTTGGCGGAAGGAACACATGTGCAAGATGATGCCTAGGTATATCGTCACGGCTAGTTGTATGACCCATGAGGAAAGTTTATGAAAGAGCACCATAAAATCAAGAAGGGCGCAAAGTCACATCGCGGTGTCACCGCGCCTCACCGACCATAGCCTGCGAACGCGCGGTTTCCTTCGACGTCGCCGCAGATGGGCCATCGGTGCTCAGCTCGCTTCCTTCGCTGTCGAGGACCCTAGTGCTTTCGGCAAGCATAGGGGCCGTCGCGGGCTCAACGTCGGTGGAGGCCGAAGGTTCCTCGCTACCGTATAGCGGCAACGCCTCGCCAACCCTGCGACGTTTGAACTGGGGAAGAACTATCAAAATGCGGGTCTCGGTCTGCGTGGTTGTCTCGTCTTTACCACGGGCCAACAGGCTGAGGCGGAAGACGAACAAGAACAGGAGCAGGCTCGTGAGCAGACCTAACGCAGCGACGAGAGCGCACAGGCCCACGAAACTCATGTCACTGTCGTCGTTCATCGGCACCGACGTTTCTTCCGGGGGAGCAGAATACACTACCATCTGAATGGGCGCCATATTCTGGGGGTAGGCGTACTGGCCCATTTGTTGAAATCGCGGGTTCACCTCGTACGGCGGGAGGCCTTGGTTTATCTGGTACACAAGGGACGCCGGTACGCCTCGGAATTGCGGCATGGGCTGCAATTGACCTGATGTCCCGGCTTGCTGTGCCTGGAGCATCGGCGTTCCAGGAGAGCAGCCGGGCGGGATTGGGAGGGCCCACTGCCGGCGCTGCTTGCAGCTGTAACACCGGCACTACTTGGATCGGAGCGTTTTGTTGAAAACGTCCCGGTGCAGTACCTCCCAGCACCTGGATAGCTGGCAGCTTTAGGAGAACCCGACTGCATTCTGGGAAGAGTCTGAGGTCACAGATTCTCGTGATTCAGTCCGTATGGGCCACTGGGAGCGCTTCACGCTGGGAGGGAACAGCTACTGAAGCTTGCTGCACTTGCAATGCCGGCAGCTGGCGTCTTTTCGAGATGCTGATCGCGCAAGGAAGGACCAGATGGTACGACTCGCGTAGCGGTTGACGTTTCGCTCGAAGTTGTGGTCGACGTTGCGGTGGACGGTGCGGTCGACTGTTGGCTCAAAGCGGGCGCCGGCTTCGCCCCCTCAGCTGGTAGTTGAGCAGAAGATACGGTAGCACCTGCTGCGTCAGCATCGCAGCGGTTGCCCTCAATCGGCCATTGCCGCGTCGCTTCGAGGTGTTCTTCCTGTCCACGAACTGCGGCGCTCGTTGCAACTGGTCGGGCCATCGTCCGTCCTTTATCTCGAAAGCCTTGTTCTCGCACACGAGCTCGTGAATGTGCCAGGTGCACGTGCACGTGATCGGTTTCTTCTTCTTCTGATAGGCTGTCGGTAAAGGTTCTTACGTCCGGTCAACTTCGGGGAAAATATGTACATGTGGGTGTAACGTAGAAGGTTCACAAAAATATACTGCTTTGAGTGCATGTTTTTTATTGCTTAATAACCGCGGCAGTAACCAACGCATTTGTCGGCATATGTGCCACGCAATGATTTTAAGTAATTGACGTAATTATATAAGGGACAATTCAGCGCAAAATGACACAAGGACGAGAAGGGAGGACACAACAAGTGCGCTCGTGTTGTGTCCTCCCTTCTCGTCCTTGTGTCATTTTGCGCTGAATTTTTCCTAATGTCTTTACCAACAAGGCCGAATTTCTACCCTTGTGACGTAATTATATGTAGCTTATAGCAATGCATTCATCTTGCAGTGGATATCGTGCAATGTTTATGCTTATTCATAGGAAATGGCATGATTGTATGTAATGCAATTTTTATGTTCATGCACTACATTGCTTAGGTGGTGCATACATTCCGAAATATGTACTCGGAGTTAGGCGGACGCAGTGTGAGATGAGGGAATGACGACGGTGGAACAACCATAGCGGAATAACAACGGCTATACAAAGACGACGAAATGACGCTTGGGTGATAAAAATAAAGTTACGATCAATGTACGACAACGACGACATGATGGCGACTGCATATGGATAACGAAAGGGCGGTAATATAATAACGATAGAAAAGTGACGATAAAATTCCACTCTTGACAGGTTGACAATGAGATGACACACGGGGACGACAGTATGGAGATGACACGAATGCAGTGGACGGAGTAACGACGACTGCATGAAAATGGCTGTGTTAAGACGACGTGACGAGGACAGGATAACGACCCTAGAATGTCGAAGAACGAATGATCATGACGGAGCAACCACGATTACATTACCACGATTGTATAAGAACGACACTATCTCGTCGATGGCATGTCGATGACAGAAGTGTCGACAATGACGACACGATGACGATTGTATGGCTGCTGCTATACAGGTGCACACGACGGCATGATGATGATAGTGGTGGTGATATAGACCCAGCTGCTTTTACTTGAGATTGGATCGCGTATGTGCTTTGTGTTTTGTAGAAACATATCTGGTGAAAAAAATTAGAAATATAACAGATAACAAGTGTCAAAGGAGACAAACATTGACAGCGTCTCTTAGCCGCAGGAGCATCGTCGACTGATCCAGCGGTCCCGTGGAGTCATAGGTAAAACAGGAAACACGGACAGCAGACACACGCGCTAAGTTCCCGTAGAGTGGCGCGAGCCATTGGGGCCCTAAGCGGATGCTCACTGATCTCGTTTTATCTAAAAGGTTATCTCTTCGCTCTCTCTCGCTCATGTCCTTTTTTGCAGGCGTTCCGTCCCTTCACACGGCATTGTTACCGTGATGAATTCTCTATTGCTGTAATTACTGACAACAATATTGAATGTTTTCGGATTGTTGCTGTAAAACAGAAAAAAAGAAACACTGGTGCCGATAACCCTCAAGAGAGTATCGTGGTGCCTCGGCATACATTGAATATGTCTTTAAAGCCGCTACCGTTAAAACACGATTACAGTTTCGATATCGAAGGGGCGGTTTCACAATGACGTATAAACACAATCTGACGTCACGGGGAAACGGCAAATTGCTATGTACTAACAGCAGCTATGCCTTCTGCTGTCAGTTCCACATGGTGTAAGTAAACAACGAATTGTCATGATGCGACTCCTACAGCGACTTCTTCGATTTAGGCTGTATGCAGGACGCAGAGCTCGCAGGGTTACTGCGTTGACTCGCCGTGATAATGTCCATTGCAGTGGGACTGACTTGCAGATGCTGGGTGACGGAAACTTTAAAATCGAAGTAAAATATTTTATACGTGTTTTCTGACTGTGGTGCGAAAAGAACGTTAACAATGCATACCAAAGAAACGAAAAATGTCCTTTTTGCGATACCTGAAAGTCGTGTCAGTACTCCTTTAAGACATTTATAAGGACTATTCGCATAGGCGTGCGCACAGGGGGGGGGGGCAGGGGGGGGGGCCTAATCACCTAAGAGGGGGGGGCGCAAATCTGCCCCATACATTGACCCTTCTAGTCACCTAAGAGGGGGGGGGGCGCAAGATCTGCCCCATACATTGACTTAGTTGGGTGGGGGGGGGGGGCGCTGCGATGAACCTTTGCACCCCCTAATGGGGAATCCTGCGCACGCCTATGACTATTCGGGTTCTGTTCTATATGTACTGTTCGCGTGACATGAAAGGCAAACTTTCCCATTCACAGGAGCATGAGTGATGCATACTCAGTGTGTGTGCTGGTATCCTCTAAGCAATAATAAAACAAGATGTACGCGGAACTCATACTGATTATAAGAGCGATACAAGAGCTCATTTTGTGCCATATTATACTGTCTGAAACATTACGCCAAGAAATAAATACCCATAACAAGCATACGCGCTATGCTTATCATGCGCGATAGGACGGACGTCCATAAAGACAACCGGAAGCAAGTTCGTTTGATAGCAGAAATAAAGTATAATTTGGAGAAGAACTGCATAAATTATTACTCATTTTATTTACAGATTCGTGCTTTTAAAACAAGTGCTCCGCTCTTACTACCGTGAAGTATTATGTCTCTTCCTAGTAAGACAGTTTTCATGAGACAGAAACTTCGGTACGAAACCATGCATACCTTAGCCGATTCCGCCTAGGCAGTAGGCACTAAAAGAACAAACTTCTATACATGAAATGTTTTGAAAAACTGGAAGTAATGTGGTCAGTCCATTAAGATTTCCAGACGAGAACAACATTCTATGAAGTTGAAATTTTTTCTCGCCGAACATCCGGTTCCTCCTATAAAGTTAAACCGCATGTATAGCTACGCCTATGCGAGAGAACCAGAGGAAAGATTTGTGCGCTGGGCGGACACAACCTGAACGCCTGTGTACACATCGTACAGTTCCAATGATCCACCCTGAAGGGAGCACACGGAAGCTCAAGGCAATAGCGTAATCGTTCCCCTGGTTCGTCTGTGACGTTTAGCTAAGGTTCTCCATCTCGAGGAACCTTGTCGCACCGTTGTATCCTTCACGTGTTTCCCCACAGTCAGTCTTCTTAAGGCTCTAATGCTTAAGGCTTTAAGGCGTTAAGGCTTATATGTATCACGTGAGCATGACCTACAGTGAACGGCCGGCGTCAACTCGAAATCGTACAAAAAGTCGCATGACCACACACGCGCCTCATGTCTCAAGGAGCGCGAGCTGTGCGTTCACTTCAACTTCGCGGCGTTCGCGTGATATGCGCTCGGTAAAATTGCCACACCATCTGGCTTTCGCCTTCGAGTCGTCTTAGGCGAATGCATAAGGCACCCTGTGAGCTCTTATCCACTTGGATAAGATGTTCTTACAGCATACGCGATTTAAGTATTTCAGTAGTCAACGGCGTACGTTCGCTAGGCCTTGGCAAGCAGGAAAAGTTGTTTATTTGGCGGCACCAGGGAAACAACAGCCAAAAGGCGCAAGACAAATATAAAGGGCTTAGCGCTGGCCTTCTATAAGCGCGTGTTATTACGAGAACGCGTGCAGAACGCCAAAAATGCGCCATTTCACGCCCCGCAAGCACGTAGTACGGAAAGCCGAGCTAGTTGGTACGAATTCATAGTGCAATAGCGCAAAAAACACAGGGACACAGGCAAGAGAGACGATACAGGCTTTAATCGCGCGGCTTCCACTGAGTAGAGCAGTAATAAACATTGAGTCAGCAGTCATAACACCAGCACACGCTAAGACGAGAGAGACAGATAATGAAAAAGTGTAGACGAATACGCATGTTAAAAGCAATATCGCACGAAGAAACGCAAGAATATGCGGCTAAACCAAACTTAGATAAGCGCGTTAGATATAAACGAATTCTCGCTAAAAGGAGCGTTAGATATCCCGGAATCCGAGTCAATCTCTCGTGAATGGGGTACGAAGCGAGTCACGTACACGTGTCACAAAGTATAGATACACTTTCTTCCTACAACGTTTCGTCCGTCTCGTTCTCATATGTCGGCACATGCGACGACGTCAGCTCCTCGTACGTCGGCACTTTCGAAGTCGTCCGGCCCTCGTACGCCGGAACATGCGACGTCGAGTTCTCCAACCCGTCGTCGGTCCTGAGGTGCCTCGGACGAGGCCTCACTGTGGCTATCTCGACATTCCCGGTGCTCCATGGTGTGGTCGGCTGCGGAGCCCCGAGCAGCAGCGACAAGCCGAGGAATAAGGCCAGCGCGAACGCTATGAAGGCGGCGAAGTGCTTCAAGGTCAGGTCTCGCTCCGTTGGTTGCTCACGCGGTTCGGCCATGTAATCCTTGACCACGAACGTCCTGTCCGAGTGCTCATTTGGCGCAGTGCCTGGTGGGGCGTTGTGAAGTCCCGGAGACCACAGAGACTTTGGCCATGCCCTGGTTCTCATAGCGCCCTTTTCGTGGTTCCTTTCTTGCAGGTGATGCTGCGTGTACGAGGAATTTGATCGCTATGATGATTACGATGATATTGATGATGATGATATTCTTTCCGAAACGGCACAAGCCCATTACTTGGCGGCACGATGATAATAACTGGAAACTAAGATACAAAATAGACAGATCATTAATCAAATGCAAATTTGTGTCAGTGTCTCCTATATGTGAAGAAATATGAACATACCTGTATGCAATAATACTTGCAATAGCTGGAAATAGTGCGAAATAATTCGGTCTGTCTTACGAATTCTATTTACGATCGAATCGCGAGCTTTACATTATTGAAAGCTCTCGAGGATCAGCGGAGCCTTGTGGAGCGGACGCGGGTTACAGCTCAGTCCAACGGAGTCCCGGTGTAGGGAGCCGCCCGATCCTCTCAAGCAATAACGGCAGTACAAGATACAATTTCTGCAATAATTCATTCGTTCCTTCATTGATTCATTCAACCAAAGGGGGATTGTCTGTTATATTTGCGCTGCTGTACACGTAGACTCCGACAAAGGCATTGCAGACGTGCAAAGTCTTACTGGTATGAAGAAGCAGCTATAGGGCAATACCTTATAATCCCACAAATATGGGCGAATAAGTGCTTGTCCTGATTATCGTACTCATTAAAACAGCATTCAAAAACGTCATCTTCGTACGCGTATACGATGCTCTTCTACAAATTTTGCAACAGACAGTGATGACCGGAGAGTGCAGTTCCAATCAGCGTAATTACGAAGTGAACGAGAAGATAAACAATCGGAAGCAAGCTCTCTGCAGGGATGATAAGTACATATGCTATAGTGGTAACGAATCATTTACTCTTCTTCAAAGCAGCGGGTTTCGATGATGAAATGTTTCTAGGAGCACTTTTCTCTGGTTCGACGAGGTCCATCAAAGGCGCGTCTTCTCCGTGCCTACTAAGATTGCGCAGTTTTCCTGCTTTGATGGGACTTGTGGAGGTCGGTAGACTACGATGTGCCACCGAAGGTTCGTCGTCGGGAGACGCCGACAAGCGAGTGTCATCTGTAGGGAACGACACAGGTACACCTTGCATCTTTGTAGGCGCTGCTTGGCCATGGAGTGGATGTTCTTGCCTCGGCGCGGTTATCGGAGCCAGAACGTCTGCGGGAGCATCGGCGATGGCTTCATAGTAAGAAGCCGCCGTGCGCCGAACCAGCAAAACTGCCACTGCAGCGCTTATCAGAGCGCAAGATGTCAGCAGCAAGGCGTAGCGGAAGTGAAATGAGAATTCAGATTTGTCGCTGTCTGCCTTGAGCTCTCTCTGTATTTCGCTGTGCTCTGAACAGTCGAAGCCCGTGTCTACGAAGTAGTAGCGCTTGTCGGTGGCACCCTGCGTCCTTGGCGCGAAATTCCAGCGAGGATAATGCGAACGCGCCGAGGCGTCTTCCTTGCTGCCGGGTTTCGAAACGGGAGCGCTGATCGTCGATGATTCCTTCCGGCTAGTAGTACTCTCGTCGCGGCTGGCGCTGCCGAGTTCTGTCGGACTGCTTGGCTGCGACGTAGAATCTATTTCCTTGGTCTCGTCGAGCTCGTAATCAACGTAGGCGCCGTATTCGCTGCCTCGGATACCGTTTTCTCGACGTGAGGAGAACGTATCTTTCAATGTAGGATGATCCATTGCACTGAGGATTGGCTGGTTGATTGGGTCCTGGCGGGATGGCCCAACCCACTACGGAGAGTCGCCCATGAGTCATGCGACAGTGGAAGTTGGGATGAAAAAGAAAAAAAAAAAATGTGAGAAATGTAGTTGGGAAGAGGAAAAACAACAACAACGAAATATTTATGTGTTGGTTTGGATCTTTTTATGGAATGTTAATAATAAGAGAGTTCAGTTTCTTTTAACTAATCTGTGAAGTATTTAAGGAGTATAGAGATTGTTGAAAATACAGAAGAAAACACTGTTCTTTTGCTTTCGCGTCTTTCTTGTGGTTGACCGAAGAAAAAAGACGTCGCGTATCGCGCATTCTATAAGATTTATAAGACCACTCAATTCCTGGCCAATCCCCCAAAATGGGTGTCAGCCGCAGGTATAGGTGAGCAAGAACAACAACAAGAATAAAAGAACCGTGCTCAGTCCGTTGTATCCCTGCCGAGTTTCCTCATACCATTTGTTTTTTAAAGCGAACGCCTTATAAGTCGCATGCGAGCGTGACCTTGAGAAGAAAGCCGGCGGTGGCTCATGTTGGCGTGACTAAAAAGAAAAATAAAATTAAAAAAATTCACCTTCTCCCACTAAAGCAAACCATGTGAGGACGCGAAGGAGCGCATGGGTCGACTTAAAGTTCCGTTCATCACGGGCACCTTGCCCGACGCTAACGCGTCCTTGCATGTGGAGCACACCATGAATTCTCTGTAGTTGTTGTTGCTGTTACTCGTCCCGAACTCTTGTTGAAGCACGCCACGCGGGTTCATCGCGCGTCTGCAGAATTTCGTTCCTCGACGCCATCACGTGATTGCTGAGAGAGTGTAAAGGGGAGAGGCCACAGCGTCTTACCCAGCCCCTTACTAAGGCCCGAACGCGCTAGCGCATGCCAGCGCGTTCTGACTAGGATACAACGCGTTGGTTCATCGCGCGTCTGCAGAATCTCGTTCGCCGACGCCATCACATGATTGCTGAGAGAGTGTAAGGGAGAGAGGCCACAGCGTCTTACCCAGCCCCTTACACAGGCCCGAACACACTAGCGCGTGCCAGCACACGTGGTTTTGTCTGCGTTACGCCAAGCTAGGACAGCATACGGCAGCCCGGACCCCTAAAGTGCTCTGCACGTATCATCATCAAGGCCGTCGAAGAACAAGACGAAGAAGAATTCTCCTTGGCGCGAGCGCGCGCTCAACATGTTACAGAAGGCTATGGTAGGTTTTAGAAAGCGGATGGTCGCCAATGGAACTACGGACAAAGTCCAGCGCAAAAGCTGCTTCGCATCTAAAAATTACACCATCTCCCACTAAGGGAACCATGTGGGGATGCGAAGCAGCGCATGGGTAGCTAGCGCGTGCTGGCGCGTTCTGACTAGGATACTCGCGTTGGTTCATCACGCATCTGCAGAATCTCGTTCGCCGACGCCATCACATGATTGCTGAGAGAGTGTAAGGTGGAGAGGCCACGGCGTCTTACCCAGCCTCTTACACAGGCCCGAACGCGCTAGCGCGTGCCAGCACACATGGTTTTGTCTGCGTTACGCCAAGCTAGGACAGCATACGGCAGCCCGGGCCCCTGAAGTGGTCTGCACGTATCATCATCAAGGCGGTCGAAGAACAAGAGGAAGAAGCCTTGGCGCGAGCGCGCGCTCAGATGGCTATGCTAGGTGGTAGAAAGCGGACGGTCGCCAATGGAACTACGGACAAAGCCCAGCGCAAAAGCTGCTTCGCATCTAAAAGGGCGTTCGCGTGATAAAAAGTACACGGTAAAATATCCATACCATATTGCTTTTGCCTTCGAGTCATCTTAAACAAATGCATGAAGCATCCCGCGAATTTCAGTAGTTGAAGAATCAGCGACAAACATTTGCTAGGCCGTCGCAAGCAGGAAGGTATGTTGTTAGTGGAATAGGACCAGGGCAACAAAAGCCAAAAGGCGCCAGACAAACAGAAAGGGTTCGGCTTTGTTCTTCTGTGAGAGCTCATTCTTGCTAGATCGCGTACAGAACGCATAAGTACGCCGTTTCTCGACCCGCAACCAGGGTTGAAAAGTTGAATCGCGTGGCTTCCTATGAGCACAGCAATGATAAACTTTGAGCTAGGAGTCATAAGTTCTCATATAACACCAGTGCAAGATAAGACGAGAGATACATATAACGGGGAAATCCTGCGCTAATGTCGTTCTTGTGTAGGTCTTGGTGTAGTTGTAAATCCTGCGCTTAATGCAGCTTCACTACCGTGAAACCTGAGGAAGTGCGTAGCACGGGCAACCCAGCGATTTTCTTGCAATCGCGCGCTTGTCAAGGCGGTGGCGCCCTCTCTCGCGCGGCGCGGGTATCAGCCGGATCTTTCAGAAGTGTTTTTCGTGATTTTAGATAAATTTTTGCGATTAATTCCTGGTTATTTCTGTAGTTTATATTATTTTTAGATCTTGCTACTTTATTTTTGCCCCGGTTTTGAGCATAATTGTTAGCATGTATTGACCACTGAGTGACCATGCGACATGAGACAGTGGATGGACTACAAGGCGGGCCCCTAGAGGGCTATGCACTTAAAAGTGAAGACGAAGACGGAGGTCAGGCACAGAATGTTAATATCGCATAAGGAAGAACAAGAATATGAGGCTAAACTAAATGTATATCGACGCGTTAGATATAAACGAATTCTCGCCGAATGAAGCTTTAGATATCAAACAATTGAAGTCAACGGTGATCGAAACGAGTCACGTGCACGTGTCACGCAGTAAATGCGTGTTTTTCCTGCAACGCTTCGTCCGTCACGTCCTTGTATGTCGGCACATTCGAAGTCGTCACGTCCTCGAGTGGCAGCCCAGGCGTCGTCGTCACGTCCTCGTATGGCGGCACATGTGACGTCGAGTTCTCCAATCCGTCGTTGGTCATGAGGTGCCTCGGACGGGACCTCGGTGTGGTTATCTCGCGTCTTGCAGTGTTCCGTGGTGGGGTGAACTTCGGAGCCCCGAACAGCAGCGACAAGCCGAAGAATAAGACCAGCGCGAACACAACTAAGGCGGCGAAGTGCTTGCAGGCATCGTCTCGCTTCGTTTGTTGCCCATGCGGTTCGGGCATGTGATCCTTGAAGTGCGTGTGCGCATTTGGCGCCTTGCGTGGTGGAGCGTTGTTCTGTCGCCGAGACCGCGGAGACTTTGGCCACGCCTTGACTGTCATAGCGCCCTTTTCGTCGTACCTTCCCTACAGGTTACGATGCCGCGTGTACGAAGAATTTGATGGTGATGTTGATCATGTATTCTTTCCGAAATGGCACACGCCCACTACCAAGCGGCACGACGTTAAGGATTGGAAACGAGAAAACGAAGGAGACCGATTATCAATCAGAGACACTCGTGCGTCAATGTCTCAAAAATATGAAGAAATACGAACAAAGATTTATGTCATAACGTGGTGCAATATCTGGGATGAGTAGAAAACAATTTGTTTTACAAATTACATATAGGTAAGAGCTCTATCACATGTATAGTACAGATGGCTACCAATTTCTACGTGAAACTAATAATAACTGACTAATACCGTAAATTAAGTTTCACTGGAATAACTTTTAAGTACGTCTATAGGCAGATTGACGCAAGCGTTCATTGTGGATGTAGCTACAATAATAGAGTCTTTTAGCAAGTTACGGAAATACGGTACGCAAATACGGTAAGGCCGTACGGTAGCGCACCTCCTTTCCCGCTGGTTGTGCTTTGGCCGCTCAACGACCGGGAAAGGAGGAGCGGTACCGTACTGCCTTACCGTATTTGCGTACCGTACTTCCGTAACTTGCTAAAAGACTCTAATAATTTTAAAAAATCACGCCATATACACGAAGTGAATGATGATGAGTGGGCGAAGCTCCGGAGTTAATCTGGTAAACCGTCAATCCCAGTAAATTTTGCCCACTCGATCATCATACAAAGACCTGACACACAAACGCGGGGGTCCTCATATATGACATTAAGCTCAGGGGAACGTTTGTTGTCGGCATTGCCGTTTTGCCTTTCGAGGGCGAGAGAGCGTTCACGATTGTTTTCATCCATGGCAAAAAGAGAATGTGTGGTCTGCAACACGCTTATACTTCATGGTCATCAGCATCATCGTCATCGTTATCACGTGTAGTGGGTACATTCCACTAAACTGGAACGCGCTTATTCTTCATGGTCATCAGTGACCGTCAGGTCAAGCGACGTGGGAGTCGCCCACTGCACACTAGGACGTGTCCCGCAGGACCTCATTAAAGTTATTTCAACCAATCAATCAATCAATCAATCAATCAATCAATCAATCAATCAATCAATCAATCAATCAATCAATCAATCAATCGTCATCGTCATGGAACGCGCTTATACTTCATGGTCATCAGCGTCATCGTTATCACGTGTAGTGGGTACATTCCACTATACTGGAACGCGGTTATTCTTCATGGTCAGGGACCTAAATAAAGTTTATTCATCCATCCATCCATCCATCCATCCATCCATCCATCCATCCATCCATCCATCCATCAGTCGTCATCGTCATCTTTATCACATGGAGTGGATAGATCCCACTATGCGTGGCTACCTACTACTACATACTACAAAGGAGGGACAGGCCCACACCCTGAAGAGCTTCGCCCCTAAAAAACGCTATTTGACCTAAAATGTTTTTGTCTAGTTGCTTATCTGCCACTTTGTGGGGAGAAAACGAATAAGCTCACGAATATTCATGCCGCCTAATACTCCCTCGTCGCCTCATGTTCTCGCGCGGCAGCGAACGGAGGCAAGCTTTGTAGATAAATTTTGATGTTCCACGTTCGGTGCCGTAAGAATTCATCTCTCCCGAAATATATTCTTAGATAGGCGCTTTTCTTTTACCACATTCAAAATGAGAAATTAGGGCAGCTTCTATTCCTTTCTATAAGTGTACTTGAAAATGAGCATTCTTTCATCAAGAACAACCGCACTTCGTGCCTTAGACGCCTTTTAAACTCTGCCTATACAAGACACAATACTTTGCACAATGCGCTTGGCAACAGCCTAACTAGAACTAACAGGTGCATTACCACATCCGTACAGATGGCTCAACATACAACTTCATCGATATTGCGAAAGCCTACTCGATTAAAGAAATTAATGTGAGGCAATCGACGGGATCTAAATGACTTAGTGTAATCACCCCGTAAAGCGGCTATATACGCTTAAACTGCGGTCGCATAATAGTTTAAGGTGTGAATGCGAGCACTGCCAGATATTGGCGGTCCTTGTGAATGACGTTCAATAATTGCCGGAGTCAGCGTGCCAGGTCTTCAATATTATCTTGCTCTCTCATGGATGGCCATAGACAGGGTACAGGTGATAGCCCGTTACATAGCTCCCCCTTATCTCCTCCCTGCAAGCCACAGGTATGACGACCACCGCTCGTTGCACCAAACAAATCATCCGTTTACGGCAATTGTACAGCCATTTTTGCTGAAGTTAACGGTGCTTCACTATAAAAATATTCCCTAGGACAATGTTTTACGCGTGAGCTTACAAAATGCACATTAAGTGTACATGCAGTACCAAAAGAATATTTACTTACACTTCATGGAAACAAAACTAGCGGTGGCAGAAAGTACACACTGAGGGGCTTCAAACAATATATAAACCCACGAACACGTAACAAGCGCATCGTATGGCTCCAAGTGCATTTCATTTCTAACTTAGAACAGTTGGGCAGCCGTCAAGTGTCATCGGTACTACTCTCCGTAGTCGAAGTTACATTGAGGTTTGGCATAAAGGTATTGTTTCCTCGATCCAGCATCGTGACGGCGGCTCTTCTCCCTTCTTGTTTGGTGACAGCAGCTCTTTTGGATGTCACAGTCGGTACTAATTGTCCACGAGGAGCGACAGATGAGTTCCCAACGTCGTCTGACAAGAACGGCCAGTCCAAATAGTTGAGTGTGACCATCACTGCAGACAAAGTGGTGATGGCGAGGCAGGCGCCTAGGATGAGCCGGGTGCCCGAAGGTGGTCTCGGATCTTCGACGTCTCGGCGGTGCCTTGCGTGGTCTTCCAAGTCGCAAGGCACTATCGAGAAGCTCACGAGGTTTGTAACGAGGTCCGGGAGGCGTATTTCCGAGTTCACGCTGGACCAGTTGTCTTGCTCCAATGTGAGGAACGCTTCGCTGGGAAGCGGCGGCGGTGGTGACACCCTCGACCGTCTGAGCCAGTAGGGCATAACGGGTTCCTTGCGCTTGTCCATGGAAAACCGTTTCTGTAAGACCGTACCCAATGCGGGTGATCCTGCAGCTATCTTCGTCTTCTTCTTTGACTTGGTGTCAGGCTGGTGGTCATCTTTCCAGGAGAGATAGATATAGAGAATAGACTCGAATTCACAGTGGTTTCTGTTTATAGGGGTAATCTTTTTATTGGTCGGCGGCGTTTGATAGGGATATGCTCGGTGTTGTTTTTGGAAGGTTTGCCTTATTACCAACTTTATTAGAGTAAGAGCGTTTCGTGAACGAGGGCCCAGTTTTTTACATTAGGTAACTGCGATTTCAGTCGCTTTATAAGTTGTACAGTGTCGCGTCGGCTTTTGTTGAGGTACTTGTGGAGACGTCGCAAGGCTAAATTGTGACATTTCCGTGCGTTCTGTTTTTCTTCCCTTTCTTTCTGTCCATTTCTCTCTTTCTCTGTATTTTTATGCTATATATGTTTCTTTCTTTTATTCTCTGTCTTTCTCTCTTTATTTCTCTTTCCGTCAGTTTATGTCTCTATTTGCCTTCTTGATTTTTAGTGTACCAGCGGTGATTAGTAGGATTTGCCCAATTTCTGTGGTACATACCCGTTCATGATGATGACAGTTTTTTGAGGTCATCCAATTTACCTCGAGCTTCGACAGCTTCGCTGCTAAAAATAGAGTTGCGCATTCTTCACTGGTCTCATTTAAAAACGTTTTCTATTTCACCAGCCCAAGCTTACTCGAGCAAAGAATTCGGCAGATCCCACGTACCGTGGGGATCGATGTTATGCGAAGCATGGGCGGGAAAGTGACTGTGGCGTAATTTTTCACATTGAGCGAAACGTGACGGAATGGCGCTATAGAAATCTGCAAACGGTATACGCACACATATGTTGAAGAGTCGCACATGTGTTATATAACCAGTTGTTTACAGTTGCGCAACAATGCCAACAGCAACATTTGTGTTATCCGAACCAGACGCGGTAAGCTGATATGTAGTGCTTGTATACTTCAATACTGGATAGGACGAATTTGAACAGCACAAAGAAGGAACACAGAGCACAAAGAAGGAACACAGGCGCTTCTCCGAACTAGGCTTTATTCAGAAAAATTTCTCTAGATATATACACAGCCGAGTGACACGTGCAGGCGCACTGCTCGTACGTTACAGTCACAGTTGCAGTCGTTGCAGTTGTTATGTTTGTACTTGTCCTTTATGACGGACAACGCACGCACGTCTCACGGACTCTTGTGCATGGGTGGTAGGGGTTCTTGGCGGTTTTTGATCTAGGTCATCATCACCGCGATCAGTGAGCACCAGCAGCTGGGCAGCACTTGTTATCGAATCCGTTCGTGGTCGCGGCTACGAGGTGTCTAAGTGTAGTGAAGTGCAAGGTATAATACAGCTGCTGGAAATCGTGGATGCCTCTTACGAAGAAATGATTTATGATGCCTCCTGTCCTGGACCTGGCAACGAGGTCTGGTGATACCCTGTTCAAATCCAAGCTCATAGGCGTGCGCAGGGTTCCCCATCAAGGGGGGGGGGGGGCGAAGGTTCATCGCAGCGCCCCCCCCCCCTACGAAGTTAATGTACGAGGCAGATTTTGCGTCCTCCCCCCCCTCTCTTAGGTGAATAGGGTGTTCAATGTATGGGGCAGATTTTGCGCCCCCCCTCCCCCCGCGTGCGCACGCCTATGTCCAAGCTGTCTTTCATGCAATGTAAGAAGCAGGCGCTGTTGGGTTTTTGATAAATCAATGTTGAAGTAACCGGTAATGATGAGGGGCATGGTCCTCTCTGCGGAGTTATTGTAGTAAGCATTGGCCCATGGTTTTTGCGTGTTCTGTCTTCAGCTCCGTCACTTTCTGTGTGACCGCTGCGGTGGTGTAGCGATTACGGTGCTCGGCTTCTGAGCCGAAGGCCGTGGGTTCGATCCCGGCCGCTGTGGTTGCATTTCGATGGAGGCGAAATGATAAATGCCCGTGTACTGTGTGGTGTCAGTGCACGTTAAAGAACACTGGTGAACACTGGTTTAACACTGGCTAAATAACACTGAAACAATGGTGAAAATTTCCGGAGCCCTCCACTACTGCGTTTCTCATAATCATATCTTGGGTTTAGGACGTAAAACCCCAACAATTCTTATTATTATGACTTTCCTCGCGTGTCGATGCGTATGTTCGCTGTTAATGTGTTGATTGAGACTATGTATCACCTGTGGCACATACTCGCATATTATCAACTCTGGTATGCGGGTATGTGCCACATGTGACTGAGAGAAAGTGTTTCATGAGGTACGTGACAGGTATTTTGCGTTATTCATGTCATGACCAGTGAATCGTGTTCTTCATATACTGATCCTCTGCTATGCGAATTTTGATATATTACAATCTATGGAGACGACCAGGAGAACGCCCAGACGTAGGCCACTAGATAGATAGATAGATAGATAGATAGATAGATAGATAGATAGATAGATAGATAGATAGATAGATAGATAGATAGATAGATAGATAGATAGATAGATAGATAGATAGATAGATAGATAGATAGATAGATAGATAGATAGATAGATAGATAGATAGATAGATAGATAGATAGATAGATAGATAGATAGATAGATAGATAGATAGATAGATAGATAGATAGATAGATAGATAGTGTCTGAGGTTCGCTAAGAAATGTTTCGCATTTAAAAGCACCGCTTAAAGGGCGCCTAAACCAACCGCGGTAATTTTTTACCATGTCAAGTAAACGCCAGCATCGAGTTTCGGATGCCATCACGATCAACAAGGCCAAAGGCGGCAGTCTTACGAGCCGCGGGCGAGCCACAAATTCCAAGAACCAATCCCTTCTCCTCTCTGGGCCTTTTGGTAATACCCGGCGCTGGCCGTGACGTCAGCAAAAAAAAAGAATCTGTTTCTCTGCTCGTGGGTAGGCTCGCTCGCCGCTCTTCCTCTTCGCATGGTGAGCAGAACTCGCGACCAGGAGGAGAGACGAGCCGACGAACGGTGCACATATCGAAGGAAAGATCCAAACCAGCAAGGGCCTCTTTTGGACCATAGATCGCGTGTAACTCCGCTAATACGGCCCTGGTTCGAAAAATTATCGCGGCTGCGTGTTTGTTGAAGACTCGTTCCCAACTCCAACACCATAACTAAATTTTAACCTCTGGGTGGTTTAGGAGCCCCATAATTACCACACTGGACAACTCTGGACTTGCAGCCACTATTCCTGACTTCAATAAATAGCAGCAATAGTTTAATATGTTAATAATATAATATAATAATATATAATAATGTAATAATATAATATAATATAATATAATATAATATAATATAATATAATATAATATAATAATATAATATAATATAATATAATATAATATAATATAATACAATACAATATAATATAATATGTTTAATATGTTAATAATATTATACGGCGCATAAAAAATAAAGAAAGCGAGCTTACAAGCACAGGCTTCAGTCAATCAATTATATCATGCTGAGTTCGCACGCACGCAGACACTGTTCTGTACACAAGTCGCTAAGGGCGCTTCGCAAGCAAGATTTATCTACGTATACTAGTCGCTATTTCGCACAGACAAAAAAAGAACACGACACAAACTTTCACGCTTGCTCTTCGGGAAGTGCATGCGTCGTTTCGTTAGCGAGACCCACGGTGCTCGGAACTAGGGTGGCGTTGGCGAAATCCGTCGTTGTCGCAAGGTGCGGCTCTCGTGAGTGAAGGTCTTGCAGGTGGTACAACTCCGTAGAAGGCATTTCCGGGCGGTGCGTTGTATACTTCACGTAGAAAACGAGCAGCGCCAAAAGTGAGATCGCGAGAAGAATTAGGATAAAGACGCAGTAAATGCGAGGCATCCCCTCTTCTGCGGGCGGTTCATCTGCTTTCATGTAGTCCTTGATCAGATATGCCGTCCTCCTTTCGAGCACGTCTGGCCCCTTGACTGACTGCTGCTCTGGAGCCCAGAAAGAGGGTGGCGGCGGAGGCCTACGCCACTGTCTCCCCAATGACGCGGCTGGAGCGGTCTGCGGTGATCTCGGCTCTGAATGGCCGCCTTGCTGTGGCGGCTTTCTTGGATGCAGCTCAGTCAGGGTCATCGGGTTGGCTGCTTGCATGGCACCTTTGATGTTGGTGTAGATATTCTTGTAACCCTTACCGGCGTACCGCACTTCTTCTTCTTCAGAATGGATTACACATATCCAGTGACTGAAGGGTTACCACGGGAAAAGGTATAATTTTTATTTTTGAAAAGCGTGTTCCAAGATCTATGCTGAAACGCGAGATGAGAATAATGATACTGCCATATTTTCTACTTTGTAATTCAAAACATTTTGTGGTAGCCCTACGGAAACACGAAGTGCACTAAGGGCGGCTGCTAAAGACTGTTTGTTATTACTTCCTAGAAGTATGGCACCGACACAATGGCAGGAATATTAGCCAAAGCGGTGGTGTTCTTGAAAGCATAAAAACTAGGTAAAATGAGAAATTATCCCAACTAATATAAAATGAGGTGTGATAGACCTGTCATCCCTGTAAATAAATTAAATTTATAAATTATGGGAATGTAAAGGGGTGTAATTATTGTTATCTCAAAGATAACTCCATCTTTAACAGTATTGTGGCGAAACTCCCCATATTAAGTAGATCTCTGCATCATCCAAAAAATCAACACAACATGGGGCTTACTGTAAAGTTTTAATGGCTTCCGTCGCACGTTAGATAGCGGGCAATGAGGCGGCTGGCAGACTCGTTCGGAATGCCTTAGAACTTCGACCGACAAAGAAGGCTCCTAGAAATCCTAAACGTCTTCTAAAAGGAGCTGTCATCAGTCATTTCCAGTCTTCATGGTTGCCACGTCACCGGCCGTGTGGAACAAAATGGCTAAACAAGGCAAATACCTCATGCTGAATACGCCTGGCGTTTCGTGCACGATCGCGGTGTTTGTCGCCCGTGTGTTGTCTTCTTCATTTTCAGTGGACCAGTGGTGAGCAGCGGGGTTTGCCCACTTACCGCGGCACATAAGTTGTTGCCCACGGAAGACCTCATTTCTAGTGGACCAGTGGTGAGCAGTGGGTTTGCCCAATTTCTGTGGCACGTATACCTGCGCTGAGCGTTTTCGCACGCACACAGACACAACCTAACCATACACAATTCCCTGTAGAAAGAGGGCACAAAGCGTTTAGTTCCTTTGCGTAAGCATCGGTTCAGGTGTGGTCGAAGGTGAGCGCTCGACTGCAACAATTTTAAAGGGACACTAAAGAGCAAAACGATTTTTCTCGCATTAGTAAAGTGGTCTTCCACGATACCAAAAACACCACGCTTGCTGCGAGAAGACGCTTAATAAGCGAGAAAACGCGCAAAGAGAAAATGCAGGTGGCGACGCCACCTTGGAATTCCCGCACCATTTGCCGTGACGTCGCATATTTTTGACGGCGCCTGCTTGGGCCTCCGTAGTTCCTAATCGGTTAAATCGAAGTACATTGTCCTCTGAGGGGGCCAGAGACTTGACATAACGAGTTTGTGAAAATTTCGTCGAGCCAGTGGCGCCAAAATACGTTAAATGCTCTTTGAAACCTTTTACGTCACGAATTACAAAGTTCGGCGCGAAATTTAAAAATGAAACTTTGAACTTGGTTTTCTCCTCTAATAATAAACCTATGGTGGTGAAATAATCTACACAAGAGTTCTCCGAGCACACTTTGTCAATATAAACGAATTCATTGTTTCTCTTTAGTGTCCCTTTAAATGCGAAGCATTTCTTAGCGAACCTAAGGCACTTTGAGCGTTTCTATCTATCTATCTATCTATCTATCTATCTAGCCACCTACGTCTGAGAGCTCTCGTGATCGCCTCCTTGACTTGGTGTAAATCAAAACTGGCACGGGAGAGTAAGAGGGTTTGACGAATGTGACTACCTGGTCACGACATGAATAACGTGAATCTCTTGTCGCGTACGTCGTCAAACCCTTTCCTACAGACACGTGTGGCACATACCAGTATACTCGGGGCCGTGGTATACGGGTATGCGCCACAGCTGATTGACAGTCTATATCTACCCAGGAAGGGCGAGAACAGACAGTGGCAATTTGAATGCGACGGCGTTAAGAAAAACCGACATCGGCGGCGCTGACCCGACGAATGCAAAGAATAAAAATCAGGATCCCAGCAGGAATCGAACCCACGCATTCTGCGTGGCAGTCAGGTATTCTACCACTGAGCCACGCTAGGCCTTGAAACTGCTTTGGAAAAAGACCCTGTACGGGCGTAATGTCGGTGCAACGTCAATTCTGGTTGCAGTGCTGGTCATCTAATTTTATAAGAAAGCAATAAACATTACATATGTACTCTTATGATATAAGTTCATGCGCCATGTCGGGTTAACGTCAATTGTGGTTCCACTGTTGGCTCCAATTTATAGCAGCCTAATAAACATTACATTTGCATCCCTATGATCCAGCAAGCCATATTGAAGTGTTGCCCCACCTCGGAGGAATACGGAAACGAAAGTTATCTATGATATCCACATCATCGCACCGTAAAGTGCACTTCGGTTCCACAATATTGACATCTGTGCTTTAACGTGAGTACTGACGTTACGTCAGACTATGAGTTGCCCTTTAAACGCCAGTGTAGTCGACGTGCTTGGTAAGCCCACAGTGTGCGCAGAACTACTACACTGACGAAAACACGCCAGTCCACCTCGTAACGCTTGGCTCAAGACGAAAAAAAAAATGCAGCACTGCTTCGCATGCTGCATTTTTTTTTCGTCTTGAGCCCTAAATAAAGTTTTTCCATACCATACTGCTTCGCATGAAACCGATTCCCACAAGGCGTGGGATCTGCCAAATTTTTTTTCTGTGTATGTTGTAACGCGGAATTTGCGCTCACAGCTGGCGCTGCTTGTGAATCAAGGATTGTTAGATCTCCTGCAGTGAGCGAAAATTAAATACACAGAGTCAAGAGCTTCTCTGAGGGGTCGCATATGTCTGCCCCATCTAATCACCTCATCCTACATTCTGTATCCTTTTATAGCATTGATATAAGTGTAAGTGTTCATGTATATGCTACTATTAGTTTGTTTTCTGACAACACAATTATACTGCGAATTATGTTCATCTGTGGGCCTGGCCATTATGCTCTTCTACTTCGTCCTGGAATGCACTGCACTTAAAAAAAGATCAAAAACAGACATTTTGTATTGTGAGCAATTTTCTTTGCTCTTGAAACATGCACAAAAATGCCGTCCATCTAATTCCTAGAAGTTGGAAATATTTCATGTAACTTGGATTCCACGGGTAATATTGTTCAATATTACTATTTTCTGAAATAGCAAAATCTAGGAAACACCGTTATTGTGCTTATGCACTAGTTCTAATGCGGTACTTCCTTGCAAATTGTCATTGTTAAAAGCGATGTACATGGACATTGGGAATGAATGTATATTTGTAGAAAAAATGTTCTTCTGTGGGCTTTTACTTGCTCAGGCACTATTTCATCAAATACGAGAACCTCGCAGGTACGCTTTAATCAGGTCCCGCTTAAAGGGCTAGATATAGCCAGGAAACCGGGCATTTTCCGTCTGGTTTCCTGGACATAGCCAACATTTAACTAGGACCCGATTAAGAGTGTATATATGACATAGAACAGAGTGGATCTCTATCCAATCGTGTATTACCATATTCGATAAGAATGTGACAAACAAAACGCTTCGTCCGTCTCCTATCACGCTTCGAGTAAGTCTCAGAGTGCCATTCGGAATCCAAGACGTCGAACAATCCGCCGGCACGCGGAAGTGTCACTACGGCGATTCAACCATTGCCTGCAAACTGTCGTGCGGTTTCCTTCGGCGTCGCAACGGCGATCGTCTCTCCTGCCACTTCGTTGTCCAGGACATCCTCGGTGGTCACGAGCGCGAACACCGTCGCCAGCGCGCTGCGGTTGTAGTCGCGTAGTTCCTCGCGTCCGTGCCGTGGAAGTCTGCCTACCGGAGGTGAGCCCGCAGGGTGAAGCACCATGTCTAGGCGAGCAGTAACGGCCTCTGAGGTGGTTGTGGTGGTCTCGTTTGCCTTGACAGCGGAAAGGCCGAGGCGGAAGACGAAGAAGAAGAGCAACAGAGCCATGAGGAGGCCCAAGGCGGAGACTAGCAGGCAAGTGCCCGCGTCGCCCGTGGCAGTGTCGGCGGTCATGATCATGGACTCGCTGATGCTGCTGTTGCTGCTGCTACTGAACTGTTGTGTGGAGCTCGCCGATTGCACGGCGACCATGCCCACCGGGACGGCGTAATAACGCACAGGTGTTTGAAAGGGCGCGTTCGCCGGGTAGAATACCTCATACCTCGGGAATATGATTTGAGCCTGACTCACTGCTATCGGCGTTCCCTGTAGATACGGCGACTCGCTTTGTAAGGAGCTCGATGACTGTTGGAAATTTGGCTGGTACAGCGCAGGCCCGGGAGTCACCGCGCCTGACTGTGTGCTGAGCGCCGATAATTCCGACGGCCGCGGTTCTGGTACAAGCCGACTGTTCTCCAACGACGTCACAGCAGCTGTCTGTTGCGGAGTCGTAGCTCCTTGCGACGAAAAAGTGGAGCAGAACGACTCCGGAGTTCGGCATTGCCGCGGCTCCGCAACGACGCTCTGCTTTTGCTGCGGAGTGCTAGCGTCCTGCGGAGAACTGGGCTTCATCACCTGTCTTCACTGGCTACCGCCTTCTTCTCGAGAGCTCACGAGAGCGTGAAAGGAACGTGACACGTGAATGCAAGTTCGTCTTCTTTCTCGTAGACTTCTTTCGTCTTTTATGTGCATAATGACGCGGCAAATTCTAAGTGCATAGAAAAAATAGCTCCTGAACTGCGCTCACGTAGAAGGCACACCTCTATGCGTTGGGTAAGTGGGCATGAAAAATACACACTCAGTGGTGCGCACTACTATCGTATAGTGTATAGCTGCATCTAGCATTAACCTGACCTGATGTTCTAATTTAATTTTTCTGGCCTTTGAGCAACCTTCTGCCTTTCCGGTTCATTCATTGGGGCAGAGTCAAGAGTGCAGTAAGACCCTGTCGGACAGCGACAAAATATTCTGTAAATAGAGACCAAGAAATGTTTTCCTTGCTTGCTTGCTTGCTCGCTTGCTTGCTTGCTTGCTTGCTTGCTTGCTTGCTTTGCTTGCTCGCTTGCTTGCTTTACTTTGGTTTGCTTTGCTTTGCTTTGCTTGCTTTGCTTGCTTTGCTTGCTTTGCTTGCTTGCTTTGCTTTGCTTGCTTGCTTTGCTTTGCTTTGCTTTGCTTTGCTTTGCTTGCTTGCTTGCTTGCTTGCTTGCTTGCTTGCTTGCTTGCTTTGCTTGCGTGCTTGCTTGCTTTGCTTGCTTGCTTGCTTGCTTGCTTGCTTGCTTTGCTTGCTTGCTTTGCTTGCTTGCTTTGCTTGCTTGCTTGCTTTGCTTGCTTTGCTTTGCTTGCTTGCTTTGCTTGCTTGCTTGCTTTGCTTGCTTGCTTGCTTTGCTTGCTTTGCTTTGCTTGTCTGCTTTGCTTGCTTGCTTGCTTTGCTTGCCTTTGCTTGCTTGCTTTGCTTGCGTGCTTGCTTGCTTTGCTTGCTTTGCTTTGCTTTTGCTTGCTGCTTTGCTTTGCTTTGCTTGCGTGCTTGCTTGCTTGCTTGCTTTGCTTGCTGCTTGCTTGCTTGCTTGCTTGCTTGCTTGCTTTGCTTTGCTTTGCTTGCTTGCTTTGCTTTGCTTGCTTGCTTGCTTGCTTGCTTGCTTGCTTGCTTGCTTGCTTGCTTGCTTGCTTGCTTTGCTTGCTTGCTTTGCTTGCTTTGCTTGCTTGCTTTGCTTTGCTTTGCTTGCTTGCTTGCTTGCTTGCTTGCTTTGCTTGCTTGCTTTGCTTGCTTGCTTGCTTGCTTGCTTGCTTGCTTTGCTTGCTTGCTTTGCTTGCTTGCTTTGCTTGCTTGCTTTGCTTGCTTGCTTGCTTGCTTGCTTGCTTTGCTTTGCTTGCTTGCTTGCTTTGCTTGCTTGCTTTGCTTTACTTTGCTTGCTTTGCTTGCTTGCTTGCTTGCTGCTTGCTTGCTTGCTTGCTTGCTTGCTTGCTTGCTGCTTGCTTGCTTTGCTTGCTTTGCTTTGCTTTGCTTTGCTTTGCTTTGCTTGCTTGCTTGCTTTACTTTGCTTGCTTTGCTTGCTTGCTTGCTGCTTGCTTGCTTGCTTTGCTTGCTGCTTGCTTGCTTTGCTTGCTTTGCTTTGCTTTGCTGCTTGCTTGCTTTGCTTTGCTTGCTTTGCTTTGCTTGCTTGCTTTGCTTTACTTTGCTTGCTTGCCTTTACTTTGCTTGCTTGCTTGTTTGCTTGCTTGCTTGCTTGCTTGCTTGCTTGCTTGCTTGCTTGCTTGCTTGCTTGCTTTTGCTTGCTTGCTTGCTTTGCTTGCTTGCTTGCTTTGCTTGCTTGCTGCTTGCTTTGCTTTACTTTGCTTGCTTTGCTTTGCTTGCTTTGCTTTGCTTTGCTTGCTTGCTTGCTTGCTTGCTTGCTTTGCTGCTTGCTTGCTTGCTTGCTTGCTTTGCTTGCTTGCTTGCTTGCTTTGCTTGCTTGCTTGCTTGCTTTGCTTGCTTGCTTGCTTGCTTGCTTGCTTGCTTGCTTGCTTGCTTTGCTTGCTTGCTTTGCTTGCTTGCTTTGCTTTGCTTGCTTTGCTTGCTGCTTGCTTGCTTGCTTGCTTGCTTTGCTTTGCTTGCTTTGCTTGCTTGCTTTGCTTGCTTGCTTGCTTGCTTGCTTGCTTGCTTGCTTGCTTGCTTGCTTGCTTGCTTGCTTTGCTTACTTGCTTTGCTTGCTTGCTTTGCTTGCTTGCTTGCTTTGCTTGCTTGCTTTGCTTGCTTGCTTGCTTGCTTTGCTTTGCTTGCTTTGCTTTGCTTTGCTTGCTTGCTTGCTTGCTTGCTTGCTTGCTTGCTGCTTGCTGCTTGCTGCTTGCTTTTTGCTGCTTGCTGCTTGCTTTGCTTGCTTGCTTTGCTTGCTTGCTTGCTTGCTTGCTTGCTTGCTTGCTGCTTGCTTGCTTGCTTTGCTTGCTTGCTTGCTTGCTTGCTTTGCTTTGCTTTGCTTTGCTTTGCTTGCTTGCTTGCTTGCTTGCTTGCTTGCTTGCTTGCTTGCTTGCTTTGCTTTGCTTTGCTTTGCTTTGCTTTGCTTGCTTGCTTGCTTGCTTGCTTTGCTTTTGCTTGCTTTGCTTTGCTTTGCTTGCTTTGCTTTGCTTGGCTTGCTTTGCTTTGCTTTGCTTGCTTGCTTGCTTGCTTTGCTTGCTTGCTTGCTTTGCTTTGCTTGCTTTGCTTTGCTTGCTTGCTTGCTTGCTTGCTTGCTTGCTTGCTTGCTTGCTTGCTTGCTTTGCTTGCTTGCTTGCTTGCTTGCTTGCTTTTGCTTGCTTGCTTTGCTTGCTTGCTTGCTTGCTTGCTTGCTTGCTTTGCTTTGCTTGCTTGCTGCTTGCTTTGCTTTGCTTTGCTTGCTTGCTTGCTTGCTTTGCTTGCGTGCTTGCTTGCTTGCTTGCTTTGCTTTGCTTTGCTTTGCTTTGCTTGCTTGCTTGCTTGCTTTGCTTGCTTGCTGTGCTTTGCTTTGCTTTGCTTTGCTTTGCTTTGCTTGCTTGCTTGCTTGCTTGCTTGCTTGCTTGCTTGCTTGCTTGCCTGCTTGCTTGCTTGCTTGCTTGCTTTGCTTGCTTTGCTTGCTTGCTTGCTTTGCTTGCTTTGCTTGCTCTTGCTTGCTTGCTTTGCTTGCTTGCTTTGCTTTGCTTTGCTTTGCTTTGCTTTGCTTTGCTTGCTTGCTTGCTTGCTTGCTTGCTTGCTTGCTTGCTTTGCTTGCTTGCTTTGCTTTGCTTTGCTTTGCTTCTTAGATGAGACAGTGCTTATGACCACTTTTCCTTCCTTACCTCTTGTGCCGCTCGTTAGTGTATTGTTCCTTGTTCTCGATTTATTTCCTTTCTCTTTTGCTCTTTCAATAATGATTACTAATTCGCATTGTTTTATCCAGTTGGGATCTGTTCATTTTGCATTTTGAATAGCTATTTTAACTTCGTAAACTACGGGGTGGCTCATAGCTTTACGTCCATAGTGGGTTTGCACCACGATTTGAGGTGACAACCATCTCCCAAATCGCAACCGTCGCCGACCGAAGCTCCACAGCCTCTGGAAATCCAGTCTAGGACGACTGCGGAGATGATAAGCCCCGATCGCGAAAAACTGAAGGCGGTCCGTGAATCCGGAGGCTCAGTGGAACCTCCGTCAACGCCCACCGAATTAAGCTCGCCCGACGGGGAGACCGGGAGCACGGCGGGCGTCTCCGGGTGGCCGCCGCATCCAGAAGGACGACGCGGAGGGAATCGGTCCGAGCATCATTCGACCGAGAGCAGCATTACCGTAGAGCGAGAACAAGAAGGCGCAGAGGGCAGTTCCTCGGACAGAGTCACAGGCTACGAGTATCCCAGTCATGAGGCCGCTAGCGGCGGCAAGCCAGTATCGTCCGAGCCACGGAGCCACAAGACAATCGGCTACATGAGGCACGCCGCGCTAGTGCTCCTTTCCTTGATGGTATGCGTCGCCCTGGCCGTGTTCATTGCGTACAACATGACCTTCGGTCGGGACGATGCGACACCCACCGCTCGCGTGGACACGGGAAGCGAGGACTCTCCACCACTGGTCGTCCCGGGGCCACACTACGCGACCGAAAGACCGTCCAAGTTCGTGATCTGGGTGCTGGGGCTGCTCACCAAAGTGCCAGAGATGGCGCCCACCAGAGACACCGATGCAACGACGAAATCCGTTGAAGATACGACGTCGACGACGTCGTCGACGTCCGTTCAAGAGACGACATCGACGAAGTCCATTGAGGAGACGACGTCGACAACGCCCATCTAAGAGGCGACCCCGACGACGTTCATTGAAGAGACGACGTCGGCGGCGACGGAAGACATCGAGCAGGTGACGAAGAGCAGCACCTTCGAGGAAGTGTTCAACGCTACACTCGTGGAGGAGACATTGGGCGTGTGGAATGTAACTGAGGCGTACTCGGGATTGTTGAACGATATATGAAATGCTACACAGAAACAAACGAAAGAAAGAAGAAACCGGACCGGCGTGACTTGCCAGTGTACCATTAGCGCAAGAATAGTTCTTCAGCTCTTTGTTCCCGCAGATTTTTGCACTGTACCTTCAAAATTGTTGAAAGGTTCTTGACTCCGCTTTTATTTTACGTTCTTGCTGGTCAAACGGTGCATGCCGAAGTTTTACACGTAGATGTTAGACAGAATTTCTCGCTTTTATTCAATGAATGACATCGCAATATTTTTGTGCCATAAGTTCATTGTCTAATGCCGCTACAGCTGATATGCTTAACTTATCTGTCTCGCACAAAATGCGAACATGCGTACTGCGACATCTTATTTATATTATATCCTATTATTGCGATAGCAATTATATGGACAGTCTCGGCTGGATTTTGCCGTCGCCGTCGCCGCCGTCATGCACCGTATATGTATAAATAAATATATATATATATATATATATATATAATATATATATATATATATATATATATATATATATATATATATATATCAAAGTCCCAAAGAAAAATTCAGAAAAATGCTTCCGAAGCGCGGAATCGAATCAGCGACCTCTCGTTCTGCAGGGCGTGGCGCTAACCACTACGCCAGAAAGCGCAGATCCTCCAGGTAGCTAACGGCAAGCGTTATATATACACCCTTTACCGATGGCAGGACTCAAAGACGGCAGTCGCTTATAAGCGTTTCTTCATTACCAGAGAGATGGCGCGAGGAGCGCGTCGGCGAGCTCGCTCGTTTCTTCTTATATTTGCGCAGGGAGAACCTTGACCTTCCACTGTCTGCTCGCGCGGTTTTCTCGTGGTGAGGGGAAGAGGGATGTTTCGAGCTTTCACCGTGATTTCCGCGCTCATCTTACGGAGCGTACGAAAGTCACTCGAGCTCAAGGGAAGCCGCTAAACGAGCAAACAGAAGATGAGCGCGAACTATCAAGGGTCACAGCTCGACACTTGAAGCACGCGTTTCCTTCGCTGCTTCGGCCGCCTTTGCAAAAGGAGCGCTGTTCAAACTGAGAGTATCCATTGGCGAGCCTCACTTCGTATAGCATTAGTTTCTTGCTATCGCATTCATTGCTTCGCCCTTGGGGCGAAACTGTGACTTTTTTCTTTATATCTATTACATTTCTATATCTTAACTTGCTTTCCGCCTTTCTCTGCTATGGATGCGAATACCGACTGCCGTAAAACTTGCTCCCTTTCTTTGCGTTTATTACCAATGTCATTTCATCGCAGAATGTTGCTTCATGTTCTTCTTTTTTCTTTTATTACGTTTAACGTTGTTCAGCACAATGTATTTATGCTCCCACGCCTGCCTAGGGCATCTAATGTAGGCCGCCAGTGTGTAACAAATAAAATATGCGCTAAGAAATAGCATGGCGCAATAAATATGACCCCAAAAGACCCGAAGAAAAATAACCCTCGTCAAGGCGAACATCACTACGAGGAAAATAATGATTCCTTTTTTTCAAGGCGAAAGACTTAGATGCTTCATCAAACGCGAAAGTTGACCGGCGTCCCGCGTCGGCGGCGTCAGCACGAATGATGCGAAAAATAATCACGTGATGACGTCACCATGTGACATCATCATGACATCACAGTGACGTCACGTGACGTCACGTCACATGGTGACATCTTCACATGACATCGTAGACTGGTCAATGGTGGGCCGATCACGGAGGCAGTGCAAAACCAGGTGAGGTGCCTCTGATCCTGGAGGCATTGGAAAATCACGTTAAGTGCAGAAAGCTTTCGGAGGGTGGCGAGGCAGGAACAATTCATCGACTGAAAAGAAAAAGATGGCTTTCGCCTTCCAGTCATCTTAGGTGAATGCATAAGAGACCCTGTGAGCTTTTTTTTTTTAATTTGTGACAGCCATGACCTTCATTTCACCAATTGGATTATGATACTAATAATAAGGCAAGAAAAGAGATATATGTTAACAAAAATAGAAAATAGAGTGCTTGTGCGTTCACTAAGAATTGCATACGCGGGAAGAAATGTAGAGAAATAAAATAATATTTAAGGCGAAATGTTGAAATGGCGGACAAATTAAAATTTGATATGGGTATTGCTATCATAACTTTTATTTGTGGGTAGTGTTATTTGAACCTTTAGACTTAATTGAGGATAAGTAAATGATTTGCTCAACAATAAAAACAAAAATTTACACAGTAATATTTTTGTGTCTCAATTATACAAGAGTACGCCAATATTTCTTTGACTGTACCCAACACACATGCAGAGAGCGACAGTAAAACAATATTGCATGAGATTGGACAGTTATCATGATCCACAACTTACAAAAATCATTTTTTTTGTAAGACTGAAGATCGTCGGATTGTTTATAGCTCATTACAGATTAGCATAAAGAATACATTTAAAAAACCTACTTTTGCATATAAATACCTAACGACCACGCAACCCTCTAAATGAAACTTTGTAACATTGTGTATAAGACAAGAACACCACTGCTAGTTCCAGCAATACTGTATTGCATAACTACCTCTTTAATTTGACTATTCAGAAGCATTTATACTCTCAGGCAAAGAAAGAAAATTACATCTAACCGCAGTGATATGAGCAGTAGTCGACTGCACAGAGAAAACCAGGCTATTTGAGAAAGCACTTGCGTTTAAGCGAATGGGCCATTTCATTAAGCTCAGTTTTTCATTGAACTAATGCCAGAAAAAAATAGCTAAACGCCATTGCGTATGAGATAATGAATGATATTTGTTCATATGACTTGAATCTGAAGACGCGTTGGGTGGGCTACTTAAAACGAAACTATGTGGCAATAACTACTCTTGCATCGTCTGGGGGTCACATTCGCGAGGTTAAAATTATTACCAAGACCTGTGCCTCGAAAATGGTATATAATCTGGAAGAGGTAGTGAAAACAAATATTCTAGAATGGAATACCTGCGTTCTCTTTGCACTATGAGGCGTTAGTCATCGCATTATTTATTTGGAAATCTGGGCTCTTCCTTATATTTCTTATTATACCGGCTCCGAAAATTCATGTAAAGAAGAATTGCAGTAGCATAATGGAAAAATTGGCCGCGTATCTGCGTGCTTCGCTGCAAATGTCGTGTAAAGACGATAGAAGAGGCGCTGTGTGAGATATGGACGCCATCTGGCAATACGTCGGGAAACATGAGTGCTGTGTTGCGTGCTGGTAGTCCCGGCGCAGCAGCAGGCGAAGACCGGCGGTGACCAACGCGACCGGCGGGGACGCCAGCCAGCCCGAAAACGCGGTTTGGCGCGAAGCGCTGAAGCAGAGAAACGTCCGCACTCAACGAGTACTCTCCACACACTCTTTTATTTACACGTCGCCTGGGTAAAACAGGAACGCCAGAGCGGCGCCCACAACCGGCAGCCTGAAGGCCGCCCACAACGCTGCTTTTTCATTTTTTAAATATTTTTTTTCACCTTCTTGGCCTTCTCAAAACTAAAGTTTTTCAACACCAACCCATGGCATTCGTACAGTGCAATACAGAACCGAAACCGAAACACAACAATGAGCTCGTGCGAAGGGCACGGAGGAAGGCAAATTTCAGCGCAGTCGCATTTTCAGCTTTGTTGAAACAGCGCTCACTAGACGACGACGAAGTAAAAGAAGGCACAGGACAGGCAGCGCCTGTCCTGTGCCTTCTTTTACTTCGTCGTCGTCTAGTGAGCGCTGTTTCAACAAAGATGAACGCATACCAACTCGCTCAAGCTTCCATTCTTATGCATTTTCAGCGCAGCTTAAGAAACTAGGGTCCTTAAAATTACGTATGTATGCATTTTCTATTAAAGGAACACGCCACCTAATACTTACCTAGTGATGTTGCACCTCAGATATGCATGATATTTACTTTTTGATCGACAACGTTCACAAGTATGAACAGCCATACCAGTTCAAGACGGCTGGCCCTTGGGCAAGTGGTTCAACTTTGGCCGAGTGGTTGAATCGAGGGACGTGCCGACAAACAGAAAGACAGACCAAAATTTCTGCGTTTAAGTTCCCCAAGAAAGACTATCGACAGTTTCGTCTACTTTGCTGCATATGCCCGTCATGACTCGCCCGAACTTGACGTGCCTAGTGAGCTAGTCTCTGCCTCCTCCGACGAGCTGGTGCCACCGTCGCCCACAGGCATGTCGAGTGAAGACTACCACTCTCCTCTGGAACTGGCGTCGCTGAGCTCGCAGTCTCCAACGACGTCCTCAACTACGGCACTCGCCGTTGATCCCTACAATGGCGGGCGTTCCGGTGATGCTTCTTCGAACAGGGACACCGTAAAGACATCCTACTCAGCGGGCATAGATGGCAGAGCTGTTCTTATCACCACGCTCACACTCTGTCTCTTCATCGGCTTAGCGGTATGGCTCACGGTGTCGGTTCACAGTCAAATGCAGGACAGCGACTTGAGCGCGGTGGGCGGTGCAGACGACGGAATGCACTTGGAAACGCACGGCGTGCATCCATCACGAGCCGTCTCTTACCACGAAGGGATGCTCAAGTGAGAGTGGGAGGTCGCGCTCGTATTGAGGCAACCGGCGACGCGAGGTGCAAGTTCGCCACTTACTACGGAGAGTGACGTAGACGTGGAGAGGACGCTGGTTTATCGAGACGACGGCTACATGGACGGACGTGCCTCAACAGTGGACGTAGACGGTGACTACACTGAAGAATCGACGTCTCTGGCGCAAGCGGGGGATGACCACATTGATTCGGCGCATGAACTGACGCGTGTCTTCCGCAAGCATCGGACGCCGTCCTTGAAACCACGTCATCGTCGTGGTCCAGCCAAGCGGAGTCAGCAACACCGCTACGTGAGTAGAGGGTGTTCTAAATTTAACGCGATAGCGTTAAGAGCTCGTTTCGCAGAAATTCCGGTGTCGGTGTCGGCGGCGTCGTTGGCAGTGAGCGAAAAATCAGCGTTGTCCGTGAGCGAAAATTTGAGGCAGATGCAAATAAAGATAGGAGTCGGATGGTGTCCGCACTTTGGCTTTCCTTGCGGCACGGTTTAGGTCTCCACCGAGAAGCGAAATCCTGCTAGCGATTGGGAAGGCGACACGAACACGTTTCGATTACGCTACCGCGTTCTACTCTTGCTGCCGTTAGGGCAAGGGCTCCTTAATTTTTTGTTGTAGGAGTTACGTCCTAGCCACCGAACTGAGGACATTTCTTCTTTACACTTCGTAAATAAACAATGTATTGGAAGAACCGGATTGTGCTACTGCCGTGCTATTTCTTCCATGGACGTCTACGCTTCACTCCTAATTCGCGGCATGTGCTGCATGCGTCAACATATTCACCATCACTAACTTTCTTTTTCAGGTTTGTCCCCCTGAAGGTCAACGGGGCGATGACGACGAGAGCCAGGTTCTGGGGCTGACAACCGAGGACATTGACCCTTCACGATAGATTTTAATTTGTATGCGTAGCGTATTCTGTTTCTTTCGTAAGCGTTAGAAAAATGTTGATTATATTTTCTTCTTAGACAGCGTGAACTCTGACGTTTTAGAACAAACTGCTTTTACATGTCGTAGACCTTTATGAATATATTTTGACTAGAGACCGGATTTTAGGCAAATGCCTGTTTTGTTCCTTGTGCTCCCATCGCACCATTTTGATATATGAGCATGAATTAGAGGTTAAGAAGAGCTTTTGTAGTGTTTTTATAGTGCCTATAAATGCCTATTTTTGGCGTTCGTGCCTAAATGCTTACAAATGCCTATAAATGCCTATTTTCAAAATTGGCGCTTATATGAACGCTATTTAGGCTCAAGTTTCGCTCTCGGGTGCTATTTGAGACCGTTAATCACGTTCCCGCGTAACATTGACTGTTGGGAACTATGGGCTTCAACCTAGCCCTATAGTTCAACCAGCTCCTGGAAACAACCGCTAGCAGCAGTGAAGGAGGACGCGCCGGCGAGAATTTGCCGCCGCGCCGACATGGCGCGAGCGGTTGGCGAATGCGAGTCCGCGGAGAGCCTTCAGCGGAAAGGACAGTGAAGAGCAAAAAAAGGAAGAAAGATGTTATGTGCATGGGGCTTTTATATTATTCGTAATTTACCTGTTTAAGTGGTCACTGCAGTAACGTAGCCAGAAATTGTTTTCGGGGGGGGGGGGGGTCAACCATACTTTATGGATGTTCGTGCATGCGTTTGTATGTGTGCGTGTATATACAAATACGCGAAAAATGTTTGGGAGGGGGGGAGATAGGTTGAATCTCCCCCCACCCTTCCCCGCCTGGCTACGCTATTGGTTCACTGCCAGGGGAGAAATTGGCTCTACGCGACACGACCCGGCGAAGACGAGGAATGCCTCCTTTATGGTCTTTTAGCTATCTGGCTGCCTGCTCCTGCTCTGCCCTTCTCAGTCATGCCGAAAAGACACCCAGGAGTGAGTTGATTCGACGGTGGACTCGACTCACCCCGCAGAACACGGAAGAGACCGTGTTCGGCGAATCGTGCGGAACAAAGCACAATTGCGCAGCTATGTTAAACTGTTGGCGCCTTTGTGCCATCTTAGGCAATAACATTTTTGTTTTCCTGTCGTAGATAGAGGTCGCGCACGTCGTCGTTTGAAATTATTTTCATTTATGTGCAAGTTTATTGTGCCTATATTTATGATATTGGAGACCTAAAACGTTGTTTTGCCTGCCTACTTTTGGTGCCTAAAACGAGCTTTTTTGATGCCTAAAAATCCGGCCTCTAATTATGACTAAAGCGTACACGGCTACATCTCAGTTCTTGAGCGGTGTTCTTCACACAGTTAAGCGGTGATCCATCGCCTCGTTATTTTTTTTTTCAAAGGGCGTATCACCAGCGAATAGAACTTTTATATTCAAGGAAGCATGCAGATATCGCCGTCAAACAACGAACTTGCTCTTCATGCCTAATTTAAGAGTAAGTCCACTAGCTCTGTGACATATTCCTATTTCAAGC
This sequence comes from Rhipicephalus sanguineus, assembly GCF_013339695.2. NCBI lineage: Eukaryota > Metazoa > Arthropoda > Arachnida > Ixodida > Ixodidae > Rhipicephalus > Rhipicephalus sanguineus. The sequence continues at coordinate 139,340,291 of NC_051178.1, forward strand.
TTTCCAGCTTGTGTAACTGAATGGCATAATTTTATAGCAATGTATTTGCAACACGGCTTCAAATGAAATCCTTGGACTATTAATAGACTACTCCATGTGAAAATAACGATTAATTGGTAGTTAAGAAGGAGACAAAGATTTGTCTTCATTTACTTCGTGTCACATATTTATGCACTCAACTTTCGATACTTGCTTATTGTTTTATTTTAATCCAGTGATTTTACTGCGTGTTATTAATAGCGTAGACTTCAGGGCCCGAATTCACAAAGCTTTCTCTTGCCTACGCAATTTCTTAGCCAAGAATTCTCGTATCTCGAGGGATTACGATAGCAATGGTACGAATTTAACTTACCAGCCACTTTTGAGGGCAAGGAGGCAACGCGAAAGCCGATCAAACGACAAGAAAGAAAGAAGTGCGCGCAGGTGATAGCAAGGCTGCACGCGAAGCGTCTAGCATCGAGGGTATACGATGATACCCAATGTATTTTCGCTGCATCTCAGCTTCCAGTTCCGGGCGTCTGCTACAGCTCTTACGCGTTGCCGCAGACGCCCTGGGGTCTTGCGCGAAGCTCAGTGCTCGTGTTTCATCGATGACCATAGCTAACAAAAATCTACTTGCTCGATGGCGTTAATAATCCGTGCGCTATCCCGTCAAGTGCAGTCGAACAACGCTCCAGACGCACTGCATCTTTAAACCGCGCGTAAATTGAAACATTGAAGGTTTGAAGATGTGACCGAAACGTCTCCCCCTGTTTACCACAACCAGTTTAGTTACATTTTCATGAAGCTGCGCTGCCACTAAACTAACTAGGCATGTTCGAGCACGGTATGGTGGTTGCCATTAGGGCGTTTTGTAGCTAGACGTAAAATTCTGCATTTCTTACGAAGATCTCAGTACAAGACATACGACGCTCGTAGGAGCGGCTTTTGAGCCTACGGAGAACTGTACAGAAATACAAAGCAGCAGTAAGAAAGGTATCATAGCGTAATGCCGCAGGTCCGATTCACCGCAGCATTTTGACAGGGCTGGAATGAGAGAGCAATCGTATACGCTTAGATATGTGCACGCGTAAAACAAGGAAGATTCGTCGGGAGGTTTCTACGTGCTAATGCTTTTCAGAAAACACGGCGCAGTCACTTCGTCCTTGCGGAGTTTGCGTGAGCAAACATAAAAGAAGTGGCGTTTAGTTGTCTCGGCCTGAAGTGACATGACTACACATGCGCCTGGATTCGCAGGGTGCGCGTGCTGCGCGTTCGCACGATTAATAATAAGAAGAAAAAAAATAGACGGCGTTCGCGATACTTACTAACGCCTATGGGAGCGAAAGCCATACAAAAGCGAGCGAACGTGTGATTGTGCTTATATATGAGAATCGAAGCAAATTAAGTGAGTAGTGATTTGTTTAGTGAAAGTTTATTTAAACGACAATAATCGAAACACATTGAATATTCAATTAGTGAAAGTGTCATTAGTGACAGTCAATTAGCGATAGTTGATTAGTGATGCCGCACTCGATACAAAGTGCACGGTAATATAGCCCCATTTGATGGCTTTAACCTTCGAGTCACCTTAGGCGAATGCATTAGGATCCCGAGTTTTTTCTTCTTTTTTTGATCGACTTTCACCGGACTTCATGAATTACGTGTCTTTCGAGGGAAAGATAATATATATACAATGAAGTAAGTGTTACAGTGGCCAGCTCTCTTCTGAAACACTGCAGCGGTGGTCGAGTCGTTACAGCGTCAGACTACAATGCGGGAGGTACTAGGTTCGATTCGCAGTGTCGCCAAGCACCCGCGTATTCTTTTTAATGGAAAAATGGATAGCACGGCCTGAGGTTATGTGTTCCGCGCACTCTTCTTGAGAAGGTGGCCTTTCCGCTCTCTTCTTTCACGCCCCTTTATACCCAAATGCGCTGCGCCGTGCTCCCTCACGGATCATAGAAATAAGAGTATCTTTTTTTTTTTTTTGCTCTAACCACTACTATCGCAAGGGCTCCCAGTCCCGAAACCCAATTATCATACCTGGGCATTACTTTTCACGACTCTGGCTATTCAACCGCCGGTCAGACATCGCGGTGTTTTCAATAACATCAGGACACATGCGGCGGCCAAAATGCTTGCGGCCAAGATGACTGCCATTGTCGGGACACGTTTCCGTGCTAGTTGGGTGGGATTCATTACAAGCAGCTGCGTAAAACGACAGGGACAGAGAGAAAACACACAAACACAGTGATGTGTTTGTGTCTTCTCTCTCGGTCTCTGTCGTGTTGCGCAGCTCCGTGTAATGCCTCTGTCAGTAGTTATAAAGAACTCCAGCAGGCTATCGAGTTCTGAGGAGAGGGCAAGACAGTACGCCTGGGAAAACATTACGGCAAATTCATTTGCGTCATAAAGGGCTACTCTTCCCTTGGTAAGTACATGAAAATTTTAAACGCGAGTTTATTCTTTATCAACAGCAGTTACAGTATAGATGACAGGTGAACAGACAAAAATCCGCATATTCAGCTTGACTAGTTTTGTGCCCTTAATAGTAATTGGCAACACGTATGACAATACGTAGAAATACCACGCACATATGTAAAAGTATGTACAGCCACGGGCGAAAGCTTGGTTCTGCTGGTTGAAGTCGACTAGTCTGTTGTACATATTCGACAAACGCAATGTGTAGAAGCAATGTTACACAGAGGAGCTGTCCTATAAACTTATTTTTGCTGGTTGGTTGCATAGTTTTCAACTTCTTGCTCAGAACTGTACGTTGGAAAATGAAACATCTTGTTTGAATGCACACATTTTATGTAAGGTTACATTCATTTTTGCACAGTAGGAAACATACTTGAGAAATGAAAATGAGATTGAAAAAGGAGAACTAGAAAGCAAATAGCGAAATTCTTATAAAAGTTACAGTAAACAAAATAACGTAAGTTTTTGTTTAAGATACATACCTACATACATACATACATACATACATACATACATACATACATACATACATACATACATACATACATACATACATACATACATACATACATACATACATACATACATACATACATACATACATACATACATACATACATACATACATACATACATACATACATACATACATACATTGAGTAGTAGTTAATAGGATGAACTGCTATAAAACAACAATGCTGATACACGCAGTCTTGAGCACATGAGGTTTCAAGGCAGTAACTTACGAGAGAAATCTCTCACCACTCTTATGTGCTAACTCGGCATTTCTCGAACCCTCTTGGAACAATTTCATGTATAGTTTCTGCTTCTGCCCACTCACAAGCAGTTTTTATACATTTTCGTGGGCGGCAGCCTACGACGATATATAAGAAAAGAGCCCCCGACAATGTGATGTCAAGGAAAAACGCAATGCATCACATTTTGGTACATGTCTGCAAGATGACACATAGTTTATTTACATAGTCCGGCATATTGACAACACTATAACAAGCTATGTCAGGTGACGTGGGCTGGAAGATTGGCACAGCTCGGACAAATTCTGGACAATACATAAATAAAACAATTCACTGTTACAAAGCTCCTCGGTACAAATAATGCTGTTGTTGATATGTAAATACCCTACTGCTTCTTCTGAAAACACTCCTCAAAAAGGTTTCAAAATGTGCACATGTGCCGACTTCCTTCAAATGAGAGACTGCTGTATATCAGTCTCTCATTTCGCTTGAAAAAAATTTCAGTGCACTGCTGGGCAAGGAATGTGATGCAAAGATTCAGTACCTTGCATGTATATCTTGCTGCTGGCCTCCGCTGCAATGTTGATCAGCACTAATGGGCAGAATAACATTTTATAATGTGCCACGACAAAGTAATTATGTTTCAGGTGCATGAAACATGGACAACAATAAAGGAATTTATGAACATTTACCTGGCACAGTTTACAGAATCTTAAATACATTTTCATGGAGCTATCACAGCTTGTCTGAATATAGTAGTAATGGTTATCAGCCTTAAAATTTGTTCGAAGTCGCCAGTTTCAAGTTTAGAGCACACCAGCAGCCCTCTTCAGGCTAAACCATTGCACAGGCGCATCAAAAGGCATAAGTAAATGCGTGCATAGTCACCATACAAAAAGCAATAAATACTTTCAGCAGTAATATGAGCAAAGCTGCATAGATGATAAACTATTTGCAGAGTGTACAAGTACATTATGGAGAAACATATGGCAGCAAACACTATATGAAAGAAAAATTAAAACATACACAGTACATGCAGAAAGGTTGACCGTTGAAGAGGACAAGCATCGATATTATAACATTACACAGGTACTAAAGCCTGTTGGACGTACTAGGAATAGTGACGCTCCTTTTGCATCTAAATAATCCGTGGAAAATGACTTTCCAGAGCTTATATATACATAAAATCATTTGTGCTATAATAATGCGTGTATCCTGAACGCCTATATAGACCAAAAGCAAAACTACGCGCTTCAATGGTTTCATTCGTGCACTACCAAACATGAAAACACGGTTTTGGTTGCGTACCATGGCTGCTGTTTCTAATGGCAGTGAAATGCAGAGACACACATGCACTTTGAGTTACGTGCATGTTAAAATTCAAGGTAGCCGAAATTAATTTGCACATTACCACTACAGTGTGATTTACATTAACGTCAAGGTTTGGTATATTAAATGCAGAATTTAATTAATTTTGAATCCTCCGGTGCAAGGAATTGCTTAATGATGCACTGCTCAACGATTAAACTGCAGCTGTGCAGATTCTCACCATACAATTCAAGCTGTTCCAACTATCACAATGCATTCTTTCTGTTGACGCGCACTCTGAACAGAAGGACACAGTCACTGGTAGTCGCTCTCTACTTGTTGGCCTTGTGTGTTTTGTCCGAGATATTACATGACAGTGGGGCACCTGATCCCATGGCACTGCTGGAACATAGAAAAATACAGATGATTGTTACAACCATCCTATGTGTAAAAATCGACAGCTGATATGTGCGAAAAAGTCTAGCTGTCGTATTTTCAGAATCCAATGACAAGTATGAAATATAATAAAAAACAAGGAAAAAAGGTCTGAACATAGAGCCACCAACAATGAAGACCTTGAAAAATTATTTTATGATATAAATGTATACCTACGATGTTCATTTTGAAGGCAACAAACTTCTGCCTAATAGTGAGACATCAGCCAATAAAGTATCTTCTATTTCGACTTTACACTAGGTGCAAGAAGCCGACCAAAAATGAGTTTACTATGCTACACTCTAAGAAAAAAATCACAGCATAACCACGGAGTGAATGATGATGAGTGGGCGAAGCTGCGGAGGTTCATCGGTAAACCGTGAATCTTCCGTGAATTCTGCCCAGTACATCATCACCGACGTGAGTAGGGCGCGTTTATACTAAAGGTTCGATGAGTTATGACGACTTGCAGCTCACTTTAATTTTACATGTACGCTGTAAATTTTCATTGTTTAGAAAACCATTGCTTTAGAAAACATCTGGCGTCTTTCGTTAAGCAGCTGGCGTCTTTTCCTCTTGCTTTAGAAACATCTGGCGTTCTTCCGTTTTGCTTTTACAAAACATCTGGCGTCTTTCGTTGGTTTATTTCATCAATCAACAGCGTTTTGAACAAAATTGTTATTGATTAATCACGCACAGGAGAAATCTCACCAGGCACTACCTTGGAGGTAAAGAATGGCTGCTAATGGGAATGAGAGACAGAAGAAGTCGGCTTTTTTAGCTACCGCTGCGAATTTTTTATTGTTCAACAACGCACAGGAAAAATCTCCCACCGGCACCACCTTGGAGGTCAAAGCGTAAGACTGGTTACGGACTACGACTACGACTACGAGGGACGAACGGGTGCCGCCTTAAGGAGCTTCGCCCCTAAAAATCAAGTATTTGTGGAGTATTGCTACCCCACAACTATAACGTCATCCACCTCACGTACTTTCCTCGCGTTATCACCACGGTCCCGGGACTTCCGGGTCACGAATGACGCGCGTGTTATCAAAGTGACATAGCATTCTTGATAGAAAAGTGCCAAGAGCGGGGTTTTGAAAAAAAGGAAATGCGAGCAAGCAAGATTTTGATTACTTCTGTGTAGTAGAAATACTCCCAAATACACGATTTGTTCTTAGCGTGTACTCATGTATTTCTATGTTACAAGACAACAGCTATTGTTCATCACTTTAAATTTATCTAACATAGCCACCTCATCATACAGTGTGAAGGAGCAATTTTGAAGACTTGAAAACACAAAGCATTATTGGATTATGTGTGTTTTTGTTGCTCGAAACGGTTTTTCCTAACAAAATTACACTTTGCAAAAAATGCACTTGATTAGGAGAAATGACTGCGAGCAACAAACACACTCATAATCCATAAACGCATGTTAATGGGCTCTTTTTGGCTTCCACAAACACTCACCATCATTATTATTGATGTCACTGCCATGCCGGAAGGATACGCTGTGTCCTGCTCAGAACACCAAAGGTGCACTGTATGACTTGTCTTGCATGGGTGGGGGCTGCACTGCACTCCTGCTCAGCTGGGCCAGCCACGGACAGGAGGGTGAGCAGGCATGGCTCTCAGCCATAGCGAGAGTCACCTTCAGAGGTCAACAAGCGAGTACTCAGGTCACATACGATTTGTAGAAATAACCGTGCCACTATGCAATTGTGCTGAGAACATGTACGGTGGAAATACAACGTGCCACAACATTGAAAAAAGATAAGCTACGGCAGGTAAAATGCACATTTACTGCTCCTGTGTGGCCTGAGGTTTGAACTAGAGTTCTTTCTCCCTGCATGTTGCGAACAGCCAGGCGATTTTCTCACGCTTGCTATTTCCATGCAGAGCACTTGATACACTGTGTGAGTGACAAGCACAAGAGCTCAATAAGCAATAAAAGTACTTGTGCTATTTCAAAAGCACAACTTTCCAGTCTCACATGTATGGAGTAAAATTCATAAGCTGTAGACTTTACACTTTCGACATTGTCAATTCTATTATAATTTGCTTCTCTTTACGCGTCCAATTAGCATCGCTGTGTGAAAATAATACAAGCATCCACTGTTAGTAACAATGTTTTGGTTGTGAAGGTGTGTACAATAACCGGTGTTTACTGTGGTTAAACACCTAAAACACCTAAAAAAACTAACCTAGCAACCAGCCATTATGCAGTTTTCTATCCTTGAAGCTCCCAGGCAGAGCACAGTCCATCCAGATGAGGCTGCCATGCGTGCTTCCAGGCCCCTTTGAGGTCGGCTGGATGATGACACCCCCACCGTTGCAAACGACTTGTACATTTAGGATGCACAAGTCCTTCCTATTTCTGTACAGGTGCTCCAAGTCATAAGGTGGCTTGATTTGCCAGTGCTTGCAATCGATGTATCCCACGACCTTACGAAAATCCGCAATCTGTGAAGAGGCCAAAAAGGATATATTAAAAAAAAAACCATCATTGAAAGCGCTCTTAATACATATTTGGCAGAAACACAAAAATTATCACTTAGTCATAGCTATTAAATATGCTTTATTCAATTTGAAACAAACTGAAGCCCCATGTAAGCTTTACATACTGTAATGTATATGTCCTGGTAAAGTATAGTGCTGCCACAGCGGTAATCTTCTATACAAGTAATTTTGCAATATAAAGGGAATTCCTGAAAAAGTGCTAAATGGCTCCTGGAAGATAAATTCACATCAAATATTTTTCTCTCAACTGTCAAGCGTGGTAAACAGACAGGCTCCTCCTAATAATCAGATAAAAGCCTGCTTAAGCAAAATCATAAAAACTGCTGGTGTACTTGCTCATATTGCAATATATGTATATTGGCCATATATACGTATATACAAAGCGGTAGTAGTACTTTTCGTACTGGAACTTAACATGGGGTGACAGTACATCTGCTGGGATGAAAAACTTACAAACGTACGTTATAGAACTACACGAATAGCAACGAAATTAGTTGCGCAAGTTCAACTCACCGATGGCACAACGATATTAGCAGCCATCAGCGTCATCGGGAACGGAATGTGCTCTGCAGCCACAGGCAAAAGACGTCCGTGGACTGGAAGCTGCCGTTGACGTAGAAATGCAACGCTAGCAAGACGTGTACGTCTACTGGTGAAGCGTGAGAAATCGCCGTGGGCCGCTGTAGTCAAGGCTCCAGTGCCGTGCAAAACGATAGGACAGATGGGCTCAAAAACCGGTAGTTAGCAGGTGCTGGTCTACGACTTCATCCAAGGCAAAGCACCAGTGAGAATTGTGTTCTGTCCGGAGCGAAGCATGACGTCCACGTGCTACAAGTCCAAGTTTTCACCGGAGAACAGTCAAGGCATACTGCCAAAGCAGCCACATTTACAGCACAATGTCTCGGCGAGCGGCTTCGGTTCGACACGTTATGACGTTCGAATTACGGTTATCACAAAAAGGAGAAGCAACGAGTTAAAAAAGAAAGCGCCAAGCCCAGCGTCAACTCCTTAAAGCCCTCATAAAGCACCATCGCAACTTCGTAGGACGAAACACGGTTATCAACGCTTTTAATCTTCTGTCACACGGGCACAGCCTCTTCACAAGTCTTGGAAATGTCAACACAGCACCACTGTTCACAACGCACATCGTTTCACTCCCGAACACTGCATTTGCCTGGACTGCTCACAAGAAAATAGAAGCGCACGGGCTAACCACTGGCGAAGCAAGAATCAAATACAGAGCGTAGTTCATGCGTTACCGTACGGAATCACGGAAGCACGGAATCACTCAAGTAACGTGCCAAAATGCTGTCAATTCGAAATGCCGCACTGCACCTTAATGAGACACAGGAAAGCGAAGCAAACGAACTGTTACCGACACTCAAACACACATTGCAGGCTCCTCCAGTGCCAGTTACCGTCGGTACACAGGCGCCGATCCCCGCTTCATAAACACTCCGTGGCACAGGCTTCGCTACGCTTCACGGCACACCAAGAGACACTGCCGTCGGTCTTCACACTGCTTGCGCGCACCGGAAAAGCAGCAGTATTCACAGCACACCCAGTCGAACGCTGAAGGAACTCATGCGTTTGCGAAAATCGGCGCCGACACCTACAGTTTACGGCGCCATGTTGTTCTTACAAACTGCGCAGCAGGGGGTAGGCGCTAAGACAACTTAGAAAAAGCTCTTTCGCGTTGGTCGCGAGAAGATAAAAAGTTCTCTTATGTGCGAGGGGGAAGATATGACGAACACGACAGGAGCGCGCGATGAAAGAAGTGTTTTGTCAACGTCATAAGATGGGCTGTTGTAGAGAGTACTGCTTCCCAACCAATCACGAGTTGCACCTCTCGCCCAAGCCGTCGTCTGCTATCGTTTGTCGTCTGCTACGATAGTAGCCTCCTGCGGGGGTTTCGCCTTATCTACGCGATGATTTCTAGGTCAAGCTGACGCTTCTGAGCACAAAATACATTTATGAGTGGGTGAAGCCACCTTCAATTGATATTCTCACGCCATGTTAAATGGCAGTTAGTAATCAAAGGGACGTGAATCCGGCAAAGGCTTGTTTATACTCGAGAATCGTGAGCATTCGCACATAGTTTTGGTGTCATTTCAAATTACTGGATCCATTTACTTCTGACTGCTCGCCGTATAAACGCGTTCCGTTTCGGTTTCCGAACAGTGAAGATCGAAAAGCTTGATTTATTTGAGATTTCATGCATAATCTCGCACATCTATAATATGCTGCGATTTGCAATGTACGAGCCCGCTCTGGATCGACCCAAAGCGCGTAGCGACAGCTGCGTTTCAGCGATCGTGCCTATTGGGCAGTTAAAGCCTATCCAACTAGACAAGTTGTGGAATCACATAACAGGCTTTAATAACGGCTAATTGAAATGCTCCACTCAATTTTATTTCCAATAGCGTGCAGCTGATGTGCTCCTTGAACCTCTTTGGTGGTGGTTTCGACCAATGCTGCGTACATCATGACAAGTTGGACGTCTCATTGGAGGAAGTCGGACGCAACACAACAAAGTAACAAAAAAATGTTGACCAAATACCGCGCCGCTTTCGACTTCATCGACCATTCATGTAGACCTTTGGTTTTAATCCAACCACAAGTCTTTGCATGCATAATGTTTCGCCATTGACACCCAATAGGCTTCTTTAATTACTGCGACTCCCAGTTTATTGGACGACTACGAGCGCCAATACAGTCCATAGCGTACAAGCGAAACAACACACGAAATTCAAAGCGCCCAAATAAATTAAAACGCACCAGCAATCATCAAGAAGCCTTAAATGGCCGTGAATTAGCTCAAAATTAGCCACGGCACCCAGATACCCGCCGCAGTTACATGTTCTAAACAGCCATATTGTTCGTAAGAGTGGTCCAGACCACTCTTGGGATTTTCTCTTAGCCACGCTGTTTCCGCGCAATTTTTTTGCTTCGTGAATCCACTTACGAGCCTTTTTCAGTGACGTCACCAAATATAGCAACTGCATCACCATCGCTGACATGTTCCTGGACAGTCACAGCGCGCTTCACCGCAGCGGCCGATGTGATAACGACGGCTCTTACGACGTTTTTTTCGCTTCGTGAATCGACTTACGCGACAAAATTTCTCTTACGCGACAATTTGCTCGTAAGTGAGTTTTGTGAATTCGGCCCCAGTTTTATTGGATAATATTTAAAAATGTTTTTAGATCTTTATGATTTGTATTACTGTACGTCTTCCTAGAACGGACATTTACTTTTTATAGCCTCTTTGTAATGCAGTCATATTCTTGCGTGCTTGAACTTCTCTAAGCTTAATTACATTTCGTTATATAGTTATTTCCAATGTTTTCTTAGCATTGAATAACTCTGAACCACCCATAAACAATGTAACACTTTTTAATACTCCCCTTACGCAAAGCCCTTTGTGGACCTGTAAGGTACCTGAAATAAATAAATAAATAAATGCGTAAATACATAGATAAATAAATAAATAAATAAATAAATAAATAAATAAATAAATAAATAAATAAATAAATAAATAAATAAATAAATAAAAGACGCCAGCATGACGTGTTCTAGGATGAGCGAAAAAACAAATTCATTGCTATGAAAATTCACAGAAACGTATTCTCATTTACTAACATAAGAATTTAAGAAGGTTTACACTGCAAGATTCTCAAGGAAATACAAAAAACATCGCACCACGATCGAATACTTCGGCTACATAAGTATGAAGGAAGAGCTCACGTCAAGAAATTTCTCGGCTTTGAGCTCGCTCGTTTCAACAGCATCATGTTATCATAGTGGGCAGCGTCGTCTTATGTCAAAACTTCTTTTCAATGCAGACTTGCATGCACTGAAAGAGAGAGAGAATTAAACTTTATTGAGGGACCAGGCGCGCGTGCTCTTCGCCCAGAGGTGGGTGACTTCCTCATTCCAGGTAGCCATGGCTTGCAGCTGACGCTCGAGCCCTGTCCACCCAACCGGAGCTTCCGTAGGGGATCTTCTAGTAGTCTTTAGTGTTCCTATAGCTTTGTTCAAAACTTTTGTTTCTTTCAGTGCATTTTATGAGCCACTATCCAGCGGCTCATAAAATGCACTGAAAGAAACAAAAGTTTTGAACAAAGCTATAGGAACACTAAAGACTACTAGAAGATCCCCTACGGAAGCTGGGCTTGAATTCGTCACTTCCCGTGATTCCTTCATTTGGGGCAACCATATTTGGTTTTAGCCACAGGAGCGTTTTCAGCGTTGTATCTATTTTTTTTACGAAAATCTAAAAGAACTGAATGTTAAGTGTAGCTGAATTCAGTTGTCTTAGATACAACTGTATATATTTGTTTTTATTATTGTTGTTGTTGTTGTTCCCCTATAGGCTTTTTTTTTTTTATCTTGCGAGTGTATATTACTAATCTGTAATGGCTAAACATTTCATTTTCAACTTTTTCCTTCAGCAAAACTGCTAGCCGGCCTAGTTGGAACGAATTCATTGTGGTACTTGCGCGAAAACATACGGGGACGAAGAACGGGGATTGCGCTTGTCCGTGTGTAAGTGAATTCAGTAAGTGAATTAGTTTTCTAAGCAAGTCACCGTCCGATTCATGGCCTATCTCCCGGAGTGGGTTGCGCCAAGGTACTGAGGAACCAACCAACACATATCACAGAGGACACAAGGAATACCGCTTAACTCTGGGGGCTTGGTGAGAACGGTGATGCAAAGAGGTCTTGCAGTTGAGAACAAATTACTTAAAATGTTATGTCCAGTCGTCTAAACTGCCAGCTCCCATCCCGCCAATATTCTCACCCAATCATCAGTGTACAGCTGTTGTCCTTGTGTCTTCTTGTTGTATGGGCTTTTGTAGCCAGCACCTCCGTGGTTGTAGCACTGATGAAATAAATTCGTGCCCACTAGCTCACACACATATCATTTAAAAAGTGCTTTCAATTCTCGCGCCGGCCGTTTGTTGACTAGAATTTGATCTTGTTTGTCACACAACAAAATCGCAGCATATCCAGACGTTTGTATATTACAAAAACACTGAGAACAATGTTGCAAGCGACACCAAAGTCATCTTTTTGACAGAATTCCAGGGAACCATCGTTCAATTGTTTATTATTTATAAGGTACTTGCCTTGGAAAGCTACCTACTCATTTCGACTTCCTCTTTCTTTAGGCATTTTATATTTCCTATCCTGTTTTTTGCTGCCCTTCGATTCTTGAGATTTAGGCCGCATTGGGTTGGCGTAATTTTCCCTTAAGCGAGGACGAAGTCATTTTTTAATCCATAAAAATTTATTAATTTATTTATATGTTTGTTTATTCTTACCTTATTACTAAAATTAGTATATTCAATTTCTAAAAATGAGAATTTTCCCCCTTGGACTGCTTTTACTTCCTACGTTTACATTTACTTTAACCGCCGCTTCTTGGTCAATCCCCCGTAGTGGGCAGGATCCAGTATTTAGGAGCGATTAAGCAAGCGTCCACATTCAGCCAGAGGTGCAGTCTGCAAAAATGAGGGGCCAACTTCGCGACGAGTCGGGCGCCTGGCTTTCGGCTCACTCATTCTTTCAAGGTGTTGGCGGTTCCACCGAGACCCTCACGTCTACTGGCATCTTTACAACGGCGCCGTTGACATTGAACCCAGCCACCGCAGACGCTGCGGCGGTGCCTCAAGGCCCTGGACGAGTGCGGCAGCCTCGAAGCACCCATGGGCTGCCACCGCCTGGGGGGCCGTCGCCACAACCGCTGCAAGCACGGCTCGCACCCTTCTGGGCTTTTCACAATTGTAAGCTGGGCGTGAAGTTATACGCCAATTCAGCACTATAGTCGGTTACAACCGAAGATTAGACACAAGCCCCGGTCCGCCCCGTCGCGCCTGCCATTCATCTGTGTAAGAGAGCCGTATGACGTTGGTTCCGTTCTAATCATAAGTACTTTTTTTCCTGCTAATGTAAACAATAGGTGTATTACGAATTAACATGTCGACGTCTCCACTTAAAATATTACGTTCGGCTGAGCAGTGATGTCGAAATGTTTTCTGAAATTTGTAAGCAAGCTGAAGTTTTCGATTGAGAACCAGTGACACGGAGACGTGTCTGAATAGGAAACACACTCTCGCTGAAGGCGCATGACGTCACCGGAATGACCAGATGCAGTTGGATAGGGTGCCTATGCGAATTCTCTCTGGTAGGGTCAGGGACCTCTCTATTCGAAGCGTAAATTTATTCTTAGGGTGTAACCAACCACTGAATATTAGCTTGTCGTAGTAACGTTCCATGTAATTCACCAGAAATCAGAGGCAGCATAGAAGTGGCCGATTCGCCTGACTCCCGGAGCCATTGAAAGAAATCACAAGGCTCGCATGAATGCGCCTTTCATAACACGACCGCATGATGGCGTCGACGGCAATAGTCAAACGCTCCTAATAATTGCTGCAAACCAATCCCACAAACCGATAAATGTTAGAAGTTACGCGCTGGCGCAAATCATTGATGCAGATCATGAATGGAACCAAAAACCAAACCTTGAGGCCCCCCAGAGTGTACTGAGCTACTAGGTGAAGTATGATCGTTACAAGTTGCAAACAGATCGGTGACGGAGGAGATGTTCTGGCTGTGTCAGAATTTTTAGACTATGAGGTTAAGTTGCGCTAGCTTTGAGTTTTTTCTATGTGCCTTGCGATATGATTGGATTTCGTTGGCGATGTTAAAAAAGGTATTTTGTGTGAATCTTTCTTCTAAGTCGTCCAGACTAGTCTGGACACTGGTCTGTTGATGCGCTAATTGAGCGACTCTGCTCTCAACAGTGGCAAGGCTTCCTTCAATCTTAGTTATTGTGAGAACTTTAACTTCCAAGGCCTCAAGACGGGGTTCGTAAGTGCTATCGGTACTTTGTTACGCTACTTTGATACGCTTAACGTCAGCCAGTATTTCAACCTGCCCTTTGGCAAGGTCAAATGTTTAAGTACTAATTCTTTCAAACAACTCGGTATTAGCAGATAAATGGTCTGTTTGGCTCCCTGAGTTTGAACGAAGGTTCATTCGACCTGGATTTCATTCAGTGTCACCCGAAACAGGCAGCACAACCACTTCAGTACATCCTCGCATAACTATACGAAACGTTTGCGAGCATGGGAGCAGGATGCGGCAAATATTGCTGCACTTTTTCCATGAAGTGAACAACGGTCACGAACCTGTGGGGCAGAACAAAATATTTTGAGCCATGCTGATCCCGTGCTCGCTGAAAAATAGGGACAATTAGATTTCATACTTAGATTTCATATTTCTCAAAGGCATATTAAGAGTGAAGTTCTCACTTTCCCCCCAACTCATCACGGAAGCTATTCTGCTTCTCCGTCATTATTTTTTTTTGGAACCGCTCAGATTCGATTTCAATAGAAATTCTGCTAGGTATTCATAGGCCTACTGGTTGTGCGTGAAGCCGTCAGCGAGGTTTCTGCTGTATCCCTTGCAGTGCTCTACGGCATCTACGGTTCCCAGCAGTCACAGACATCCACTTCGGGGGAAGAAGTTGTCAAGGGACACGCCCTCCGTAACAAAGGCATAGGTGGCTTGTACATCGCGCTCGTCACTCTGGCTCTGTGTGCCTTTATCTGGCTTGTCACGGCCGCCACGCTGAGCAGCCAAGCCTCAGCGCTGGGGGCGGAAGCAGACGAGGCCGAGGAGGAGCCGGTAGCCGTGCTCCGCCTGGAGGACAGCTCTGCGCCCCTGCCGTTCATAAGACTAAGGGATGAATCTAGGATCTTCGACGCGGCGCATACGCCGAAAACCAAAGATGCGCGAGTCACGGATGCCACGGTCACACCAGAGGTCCAAGAAACGTCGGGTGCTACTACCGAGGAGAACACCGGCGTCGGCACGACTCGTGAAGCTTCCGTTGTAGGCCAGGACAAGTCATTCGGCGGCGTTTCGATGTCGAGGACTACCGGAAGGAGCTCAAAGCGGGCCAGGCGATTCCATTCGAACAAGACAGGCTCGGGCAAATCTGCGAGCAAGAAGCGGCGCAAGCTGTACCCTAGGCGTCACGTAAGTGGTCAAGTTAGATGCATCTTTCACGTAAAAGTGTCCTTTCTTGACCAGTATACGCGTGACGTGCTCCTGTAATTGCGGCCATTAGCTCACTTTAAATAATTTTAAGCTGGTATTTTTAAGTGTTCTACACATGCTTTGGAACGCATTTTATGGTAGCCATTCGGTTGACGTAAGCAACGTTTAACCCCATCTTCGGGGCCTACACTATAGCCACTCGGGCTTCGGCGAAACTGGCATGCTGTTTGACATGGCAAGACACGCCGCATCAAAACGCTATGTTCTAAACCCGTGCTATGCTATGGCCAAGAGCAACAACGATGAGAGAATAAAGTGATCGTACTGTCATGACGAACGTTAACGGCGTCTCTTCCAGTTTAGTTTCTTCCCCTGTTATGTAAAGTGTGTTCCAGCCAAAGTGTCAATGTGAAAGTAAATTTGGAATAAACAGTCGAAAGCTTGCGCTCCCCTTAACCCTTCCCTTGTGATTTCTTTGCGCGAAATAGCCACATCCGTGGCTTCTGAAAGAGCAGACCCAATCGCAGCGAATAATCGAGTTCCCTTTGCGGATTTCTCTCATTCACAGCACTTGAAACCCGTAGCCGCCTTTTCGCTGTTCTAATCACTTCAAAGCAAAAAAAGAGCGCAAATATTACATCTGGTTAAATAATTCAGTATTAGCCAGCATACCTGATATTATAAACGTTTTAACTATAACTGTGCCCCCCTCCCCCCCCCCCCCCCATGCCACGATTTATGGCATCTAAATGTGTTCGGTATAGATTCTAAGCTGCCAGCTTTGTCTGACCTTTGCTACAGTACTGGCTTTTGGTACGCCAAAACTACTCCTTCCGCACACACTAAATGTAGCCTGAATACCGGTATATCACATGTTCTGAAACAGGCGCGTAGCTAGGGGAGGGGGGGGGGAGGGCTCAGGGGCTGAGGGGTAGGGGGGAGGGGACGTGTCGGTGCCAGAACACCTACTGAAATTTTCTGAGTGCTGCCTATCTTCATGCTTTCAGCTTTTTTTTTTTTTTTGCGCTAGCTATTTACACAGCGCATAAATATATAAAAATGACAGATATTTCTGAACGAAATAAGGGAATTTTAAGGGCTCGTTTCTCTTTGTTGGACACAAGATTAACATAGTTCTCATTAGTGTGGTGTCTGACTAAGATATGTCTGGGCGCAAGCTCTTTTTCTTGCTATCTTTTTTTACCGGCGGTGTATATAACACCCCCCTAAAAATATTTCTGGCTTCGCCACTGTCCTTAAGGCTTTCGTACCGTGTCATCCAACCTCAATACCAGGACCGTGCCAGTTACTTGTAATGCGATATACAAGGTCAAGATAAGTTCATTTATCAGAAACAAACAGACTAGCTCAACTATACACTACCATGATCATTAAACCGTATTGTTCTTTAAATAACCCCAAACACACGTGAATTGAACGGCAAAGCACTTGTGTCGTGAAACTTCAGTATGTGTTATAAGCGGGTAAGGACAGGTTAGATTAATCTGAAGACCTTCCTCGTGACGTGACTAACCAACTTCATTTATGTTTGGACATTACCTCGATTGATCGGCCTGTCAGTCAATAGAACTGCGGGATAATAAGACCACAGGATACCTTTTAAGAGTGCTATTTTGTGCGTTAAGGTACGCCGATTTTCACGAATTGTTTTCCGTAAATATTAGAAAATAAACTTTCATCCTCCACGCTATACTTCTTCCTGCGTCATCACTCGCACACGAATACCCAGCCCGTGGTCTCGCATTCAATTTAGTGGTATATAGAGTTATAAACACATTTAGTACACGATTAAGCATGTGAACTTGCGCGCTTGCTTCGATATAGCTCGTATGCATGAGTCATACACGTTCAAACGTGTTTCTGAATGTTCTGTGATTCACGCAGTGCTGCACTTAGTACACTATCACCGCAGTGACACGAAACTTAAGTTTCTACGCTCCACTCGCATACCATTTGCCTGTCGATAATGAACTGTAGCGCGTTTAACGAGTCTTTCTGTGTGTTTTTGTTTTTCCGCCTTCTGCAGATTCATCGCCGAAAGCCCACTGGAGCGCCGACTGCAATTCACGACGCAACAAGAGTGCCTCCTGACAGCCAGCGCGATTTGCTTGATTGATGAGGCAAAATGACCGTTACTCACGGCTCTTCTGTGTGAACTGTTTCACATTTTGTTCATCACTTCATCTCAAGTTCATTAGCAAACAAACCGAGTGGATTGGGCAATTATAAATTATTACTTTTTCCCCCCATAAGCTTGGACATTCATTGCATCTTCGCGCGTTGTTCAACACATCCTCACGTTATCCCGTTATTCGCTTCAGTCGAACGACTTGTGCGCGTCTCTAAATATAACTAAAGTATAGCACAGTTCTCCGCGACATCGCAACGTTGTGTAGTTCTTCATTCACAATGTTAACAAAGCGGTATTTACGGTTACTCTCGAAAAAAACATTATTAAATGTGCAGGTTAAATGCACCGGCAAGACGCGTTGTGTAAGCCGTACGTCAAGGGGCATTAAAAATTTTAGTGGCTAGTCAGAGGACTTGTGCGAAATAGCTTTCCGTTTCATGGTAGACAGGGGCGTAGTCGCTTTGAACACTTTCACAGAAAAATAAAAATTACGGCAGCTTCGCTCTAGTGGTGCCAAGCCTGAAGCAAAAGCGCAGCTCGGGTGGTCTTGATGATGATGATGATGTGCCTCTACACATGGCTCATACCCACACTGGGGGATTTTTAGATGCGAAGTATCTTAAGGTCGAGCTCAATCCGGCGGTGGTGGTGGTGGTGGTGTGCGGCGTGACTACCGTCACTGCGCATGCGCATACCCTCTCCACATACCTCCTCTCCACTTCCCCTCACCATTCCCCTTCCCCTCTACCCCTCTCCACTCACCCTCTCCCCACCCCTCTCCACTTCCCCTCTCCCTTCCCCCTCTCCACTCACCCTCTCCTTTTCCCCTCTCCACTTCCCTTTCCACTTTCCCTCTCCACTTTCCCTCTCCCATCCCCCTTTCCACTCTTCCTCTGAAACGCGGGCTAGACATGCCGAAATTCTCCTGCACAACGCCGCGATGAGCTCGAGCGCATGCGCGTCCCCTCCCCTTCTCTCTCCTCTCCTACGCTGCCCCCCCCTCTCGCCCGCCTGTCGACCGCGTTCCCCGCTCGCCCTGTGAGAATTAACGGCCAGGCTAGATGGAAGACACGACGCGCGTAGCGTCCCTCTTCGCGTTCCACGACACGAGGTCGGTAGCATGCCCAACGAACGCCAACGGAACGCGATCGTGCAAGTGCTCCGGCTTCGCATCGCCTCATGGTCCCCTTTAGCGGGAGATGGCGTAATTTTTTTCTTTCTCTCTGTTTCTTGCATCCCGTCTTTGTATCTGTTTCTTTCTATTTCTTTCTCTATTTTCTTCCCTTTGTCGCTTTTTCTATCTTTATTTCTCTTTCTTTCCTTTTTTCCTTTCCCTCTCTGCTGCTTTTCTCTCTTTCTTTGTTTCTCGTTATTTCTCTTCCTTTCTCTTTCTGTCTGGCTATCTGTTTTTTCTATCTCTCTTTCGTGTCTGTTTCTTTCTCGGTCTTTCTATTTTTGTTTTTTATCTCTCTCTCTATCTCTCTGATTCCTTCTTTCTCTTTATTTCTCCTGTCTTGCTTTCTGTTTTTTTAATCTCATTTTCGTATCTGTTTCTTTCTATCTCTTTATCTCTCTTTCTATGTTTTCATCTGTCGTTCTATCTTTTTATTTATTTATTCGACTTATTTCTCTCCATTTTCTCTTCCTCTTTCTTTCTATCGCTTTCTTTATCTCTCTTTCTTCTGTCTTTTTACTCTCTAATTCTATCTCGTTCTTTCTTTCTCTCTTTTTCACGTGTTCGCTTTCGTTTGACACTCGCACCTGCTGTACACGTAGTGGGGCTTGCCCAATTCCTGTGGCGCATGCCCACTTGAGGAGTTTTCTGGTGACCGCACAAACCACGGCGAGCTACAACAGCTTCGCTGTTAAAAAGAAAAGGGTATAGAAGATGCTGCCGGCAAGTTTGACAGCTGAGAAATATTCTAACCTAACCTAACCTAATTAACCTACCTAACCTAACCTAACTAACCTAACCTAACCTAACCTAACCTAACCTAGCCTAACCTAACCTAACCTGACCTAACTAACCTAACCTAACCTAACCTAACCTAACCATTACGGATTACACTTGAGGAATATTTGGCAGCAAGAGAAAGAGGCTAAGAGAGCATCAGCTGAGAAATATTCTCTAAGCGAATACCAGCGCCAGTGTTATAGTACGCTCAAATCTACGGACGTTCTACTGTGGACAGGCCAAACTACGCTTTTAAAGAACGTAAAGACTGTTTTATCATGTGTTAAGTGTAACGGTGGGTCTATATTGTGTTGGCACGCAAGCAAGGGTGTTGTTAGCATGGGCCTCAAACACTGCAGAACAATATACTGGTGGATGCAGCAAATACATATATCTAACGCCGCTTTGAGAGATTTCGCAGGTTTAGAAAAGATGCTTCAAGGTAGATTCTCGGCAGCGCTGCATCACTTAGGTAAATAAAAAAAGCACACAAACTCTTCTCCATCTGGTAGGAAAGTGGAAACTATGTGGCTTTCTTTGGCGGTTGAGGTGGCACTTGGGGCTGAAGACTATGTTTTGAGTAGGGGTGTGCGAATATTCGAAAGTTTCGAATATTCGTCGAATATTACATTCGAAATATTCGTATTCGATTCGAAAATCGTGTATTCGAAAAGCTTCGAATATTCGATAACTTCGAATATTCGAAAAATTCGAATATGCGATTCGATTATCATGCATAAATTAACTCGTCTTCCACATTTCTGCTGCGTTCGTATCGCTAAAAACGTTGCCGAGAGGAGCGATAAACATCGTAAGTACACGGAGACACGATATCTGCCTGCGACGAGCGCCCCAATACGTATGATTTATTGCTGGTGCATCTCCGACGTGCAGCGCTGTTGGCGATCATGTAACCATACATTTTCAATATTATGCGGCCGTAACGTGCCGCACTACCACTCGTTCACTATGCGGGACCACTTCTGAAGAAAGACAGTGACCCATGTGACTGGTGGCGGACTGTAGGCACCTTCAGATACCCCAGTCTGGCAAAGCTTTGCCCCATGTACTCACTATACCAGCCACTTCTGTTCCAAGCGAGCGTGCCTTTTCAGTGGCAGTAGGGGTCGGGGGTTGTCTCTGTTACAAGGGAGCGCCTGCTGCCTGATCATGTGGAGCAACTCATATTTCTTCATGATAACATCTAGTCATTACTTTCATTGTGCCGTGATATTTGCTTGTGTTGTGATGTGCATTGTGCTAGCCTGGACATTGTGTTCTGGAGATAGCAGTGCATGTTGTGTTGCCAGTCAGGCTGTTAATGTTTTTTTTTTTTCAAATAGCTACATGTTAAATAAAATATCGTTACTGTGGGGGCATTTTTTCTTTGATATTCGATATTCGATTCGTATTCGAAAAATTTGATATTCGCACTCCCCTAGTTTTGACTAAAAACAGCATATAGACTAACATAACCGCGCCAGCTATGTCGCACGATCTGTAGCTTTTTATTCACTATCACGTAATGAAACGGCGTGCAATATCAGGCACGCTTCAAAGCAGGACTGTGCACCATGGAGGGATCATTGAAACGATTGTTGTATATTGTTCTATATTGTACATTATTCTACTGTTCTATACTTACTTTAGCGATCAAGTTTCGATAGATCGCATTGAATATTCTAAGCGGCAACTGATTAACGGTGACACACATTACAACCATGATGTAAAAAGGACGCGAAAAAGCTGACACATAGTAATGGAGTTTTTTGAGGCAAGAACATCAACAACTCGCCCATATTTCGACTGTGCACATTTAATCGTTGGTTATATTAAGGGTCACCCCAGTGGACCTGGTATGTCCGTATTTAACTGAGGAGCTCGGAAACGATGATACCTTCATTGTTATCGAAGACGGCGAAGAGCCGTCGCGATCCTCTTCGGAAGTCGTCGTTCTGTTTCGGGAGAGAAAAAATCCGGACGAACCGACAGACAGTCGCGGACGCGGGCCCACGCTCTTAGGTAGTTCAGTGTCACTGCCCTGGCGATTCGATGGGACCAAGTCGGTACCCAAGATGGCTGCACGGCGGTAGTTCGGTGGTGGCGTCCTGGCAGCGCGTTCAGATGCGAACGGCACGTCCAGCATGGCCAGGATGACAGCAATCGCAGCCACGACGCCGACCGCGAGCAGCAGAATCATAAGCAGGTGCGAGCTCGAACTTAGGTTGGGCCCGTCGACCAGTCCGGCGTGCATTCCATCGTCTCCGTCGATGTCTGTCGTGATCAGAGAGAAGGTGACGGTACCGTGGTGCAAGTCCGGCAGGTGTACGTCCGAGCATCCCGGCACCCAGTCAGTCTGAGTCATGAAAGACTCTGGCTCCCGGGTACCCGCGAGCTTGAGGGCCACAGAACGAACGCCGGGGACCCGGGTCTTGCTTTGAAGACGCTGCAGAGACATTGCGGAAAAGTGATGGCTGCCCCGAGTCTTCTTCTCTGCTCGTGCTCGTGATGAGCGGCAGAGAAAGGAAGAAAAGGAATGATGGTAAAGACAATGCTGCTCATGATTATGATATCATATTACAGTTGGTAAGCACCGACTATGAGAAGGACGGACCGGAAGGCATATTGAAAAGTGGTGATAATGAACACAGAATATGAATATGCCGAGAAAGATATGAAAGAGTTAGTGCTGCTTGTACTAAGTCGCGTAAGGCTGGGTCACAGCAGAGCTGGTGGGCGCGTTTCAGCTTCTCTTGTTAACCCTATGTGCAGAATGCTCGGCTGGCCACTGAGCGCGTGCCGGTTCATGATGATGACAATTTACGATATCTACGACGCACGGCAAACCTCTACCATAACAGGTCCGCTGTAAAAAAGCTTCGATAAACCAAATATGATGTAAGTAATGGTAACTATAGTTAGCCTTGCTTAGATATGAAGTATGAATAAATAGAGCACAATAACTGATAATTTTGTTGGCGTGTTCGAGGGAAGAATAAATTCAATTTAATTTTTCATTATTCGCATTTTCATTATTCGCCAGGTTGTGATTCTCATCTTTTGCTGTGTCAGTTGTTGCAATTCGTAGTATGTCACTAAACCCCTCCCGCAGACACTGATTAAAAAAAAAACTGCAAACGTGGTAAATCATTCGTGGTCCGCATCAACGATTTACATGCCCGGAGCACAGCCTCCAGAAGAACAGTGCTGCCTTTCCAGGTTACTGTAAATTTGTCACTCATGACTTTAAACAAATTTCTTAAATAAAATGTAGCAATAACACCGCGCAAAACTGAAAGCGTATGACGTCAGTCTTTTTTTTTTTGCATGTGGCAATACGTAGTGACTAGAAAATTGTCCAAAAACGTCATGTAGGCGTAAGAACGTTTATTGCAGGATTAGTAATTCAGATTTTCATGGCACGCGAACCTTCACATGGCCCATTCTGCGGCAACTTTTATCAAATTTCAGCGGACAGATTGACTACGTGGTCACTCCGAGTAACCTACTCGTCTCTAAATATATATTCAACGATGCTACCTGCTAGAGCGAGAGAAGACACTGACCTCTTCAGCATTTCAGCAGAGGTGGATTATTACTGCTACCCTGTCACCATCAAAAGCGAAATAATGAAGAATTCAGAAGGTAGAGTCTATAGTCCATAGCACACGCGATCGCACCGTAGCGCAGTTATAAGAGAGCGGAGCTGAGCATAACACGGCCACTATTCCATCAGATACCTTCATGGAGTGCATGTACTCGCTGATCTTCACGATTCTGCCCGGTGTTATCAAGTGTAGCCCACTCAGAGCTGCCATTGTTTTGTTTCCAGGCGTGTCGTTTGATATGTTCGTTCTTGAAAACAGGCGACTGGTCCTCGGAAGCGTGGAAACATGGATTCGAACCGTTGCCGGATTTATCAGAAGCAGCACTGGCCTCGGCTAGATTCGCCGATGGTTCCAATGCTATTCTCGTGGATTCGCTCTCCAACTCCCGGCTCACGTTCGTATCCGTCCTTGTGAGTATGGGGCTGCTAGTCACTATCAAGTTCCATCCACCTCCCTCGGGGCGAGACCGGGAAGGTCCGGCTGCTACCACAAAGAGGATCGCAATCAGAGCACAGATGAGGCCGACGGCGAGTCCTAGAAAAGCACGAAAGCAATCAAACCTGTGGAGTTCGTCGACCGCGTTCTCTTGCTTGAAGGGCTCGTATGTTCCGTCGGCGAAGGAGATATGGGGGTAGCGGGTTTCTGTTGGCATTGGGAACCAGGGAGCGCAATGGGCTCGACCACTGGCGTCATTGCATATTCTGAAACAACGCAGCGCCATAGGCAAGTCGGTCTGGTCACTAGTAGGCGTGGGCACTTCAGATTCGGTCGTTGCTTGCATTTCTTGCGAACAAGTAGGCCCGACACTGCCATCTCTTAGATCTGTAGTCGCTGGAAAAGCGGAGTGTAAGGGAGCGGCCATGATTCTTGCTTCCTGTCAATGGCACGGACCCACTTCGGATGACTGGATAAGAAAATATCGAGAGCATTGACCAACTGTGTAATAGATAATGAATAATAAAAAAAAAATATTAGCGATCGAGCGGTATTGTAAAATTATACAATGAAGGAGACGAATGACAACAGTGAATATCTTCGCGGGGCGAGGGAGATGAAGACACAAATTTACACACAACAATGATTTTGAAGTAACTGCAGTGTTTTGCGGGGATGCCTTGCGCGGTAGCGTGTTTACTGGAAACGTATGCAGCGAATTGCAACGAAAGCGACCCTTAGGGACAGTTTAGAACTGTTCTTCTAAGTAGACAAGGGTATTACTTTAAATCGCCTTCCGTTTTTTTGTTTTTTTTTTTTGAACACAGAAACGCACAAAAAGACGACGCTAGCTTTAGAGGTCACAACTTTCAGTAGTTTATGCAGAAAATACGTTGATTTTGCCGGCGTTCGCTGTGAGCGCGCCATTCCTCCATGGAGTGCGCTGATGTTCGCTGTGCCTCATTACGATTGGTGAACGTAGCTGGCTGTATTCAAACTTGAAATTCGAAATTTTTTGCCATAAAATATGGCGTTTATATGTCTTGCAGCTTAGGAAACAGGAGTGTGGGCAGTTTCATGGCTTGTATGCAATGGATAAAGCTACAAATATCTTTCCCTCGAGCACTTCCTTTTAACCGCACTGATATTAACTTATAATGAAGCTCATACTCACGTATATGGCGAAATACCAAATGCCCAAGTCGAAAGCCTTATATGGTTCACGAGTCAAGGCATCTGGCGTCGGGGGCTTCAACAGGAGTGGTACCAAAGTCCGTAATGTAATTACGGTCCCATGAAAACATAGGCTTTCGCCTGTGCTCTCCATAGCGCCAGCTAAGAAGCCCACAGGCGAAACCACAGCGAGCGCGACCACCGTGAGTGTCAATTTTTGGTTTCATTTACGTGGCAGCCGAAGGAAGCTTGCCTATAAAAAGCGCGAGTTTACATTTAATACATAATACGCTTCGAATACTTATACCACCACAGCAGCGCTGTGTATTGTACTCTTGCGGTGGCGAATTCACAACGCTTCTCGTTCGGTAAAGCTCTTTGCCATGGGTCAGCTGGCTTCGCCAGCGATATTCAGAATTGGTTGAGTCTTTTCCTTACAGATCATTCCAGCGTAAGATGTTTTTTTTTTCTTTTTTGTTAATACAGGCCCTGGCGTCTACGGAAACGTACTACATTCCACATTGTCCTGGCGAAAGCAATGTTTACAAAGGGCTCGTCTCGTATGGTCAGTGCATTCTGTACGTTAATTTAGCTTCGGCTTCACTTTTACCTGGTGGAGATGCTAACTTCTGACCTGGAGCTGTAAGAAACCGCTGCCATCTACACTGTAAACGAGAGTGTAGATGTAGTCTTGTCCCATCCAGAACACTATTGAAAAACATGATCAAGATAATTTAGAGCCGCAATTCATTTGTCTTCAAACCAAAACGAACTAACATCGTTTTCAAATACTGAGATACTTGAGAGGTGATATGTCACGCGAGTGCTCAGGGAGAACACAGACAAGGAAAGTGAGTCGGCATCACCGGATGATATCGGTGTATAATAAACGTTATTCAATATTGTATCAAGCCTGGTGCGCAAACATTGATTCCTTCTCGTGTGACACTACTCAGGATCTCGGTTTCGTTGCTGTGGAGCGTCCTGCTTCCGCAGAGACGCTGTCGCTGCTGTCGTGCTCCAACAGCGCCCGGGTCGCGAGTTTCGTCGTCTCTTGGTCCGTTGCAGCGTCGTGATGCCCTCCGGTGGGGAACTGCAAATGGTCGGGGCTCTGCGCGGTCGACGTGTTCTGATCTTCCCCCTCCGCGGTCGCGAAGCTGCGGCGCGTCCAGAAGGGCGAGTCCAGGTACAGGAGGACCAGGGCGACCGCGGACGCGAAAGCGAAGGCGACGCACAGCATCATAGGCAGCCGGTCGCGGAACTTGCCGTGAGTGTCGGCGGCGCTTTCGGGAGCAGGGCGTTGCATGGGCCGGCCACCCTGTTCAAGATCTCCGGGAATCAGCGATATGGCGACGGAGCGCCCGACCCTCACCGGTAGCCCGACGTCATCGTTGCCTAGATTCCAGGCAGTCTGCTCAATCGGCAGCTCGTCCACCTTGATTGTAAAAGAACACCATTATCACCGTCTTACAATGTCAACGATAGTTAGAACTGAGCAACGTGATATAATAATAATATCTGGGGTTTAACGTCCCAAAACCACGATATGATTATGAGAGACGCCGTAATGGAGGGCTCCGGAAATTTTGACTACCTGGAGTTCTTTAACGTGCACCTAAATCTAGGTACAAGGGCCTCAAACATTTTCGCCTCCATCGAAAATGCAGCCGGGATTCGATCCCGCGACCTTCGGGTCAGCAGTCGAGCGCCATAACCACTAGACCACCGTGGCGGGGCTGAGCAACGTGACGTATTCACCTAATATACAACCTAAGAGACCAACAGACAATGAAGCCAAGGAAAGTGCAGGAGACATCATCTGTAGTCTTTTAACTGTAGTGTAGTAATTATGATATAAATGTAAAGAAAT
The DNA here is from genome assembly GCF_013339695.2 of Rhipicephalus sanguineus. Classification (NCBI taxonomy): domain Eukaryota; kingdom Metazoa; phylum Arthropoda; class Arachnida; order Ixodida; family Ixodidae; genus Rhipicephalus; species Rhipicephalus sanguineus. The sequence continues at coordinate 139,367,034 of NC_051178.1, forward strand.
TGAAGTGGATGAGAAGACAACTCGCCGCCGGTAGGGACCGAACGTACGATCTTCGGATAACGCGTCCGATGCTCTACCAATTGAGCTGGAGCCGTTCGCTTTGAATTGAGCAACAGGGCTACGGCTGTTGGTTTCATTAGGCTGGGTATAACAACGTAAATGAGCCCTTGATCAATTCCGCTTCCTTCGTATTCGCCTTATTGGTATGTTGTGGCTAGAAGACTACGTTGCGCATGCAGGAAATATATTTGAGTTTCAATTAATTTATAGTCTCTAGATGCGGGCAGGCTCGAGAATAAAGCGAGACATTTCGCGCGAAGAAAGCACCCAAGACACCCTGTACTGAGTACATGCAACTATGTCGTCCTGGCGTATGCCATACGTGTCGACAATAGGGTGCTCCGCATATAACTAAGTGCTGAGTTCCTCGAAGTGTTGCGATAAAGTCAAATGACTGAATCATACTTGTTGCATAAAAGAACATGGCATAGCATCAAGCTTGAAGAGGCATCGAAGTGCATGTCTATTCCTAAACGCAACTGTAGCACCTATGACATGGACTCCTTACTTGGGGTTGAAGAATCAGACTGCCGTAAGATTGCAGGTATGCCGGCTGCTAGTTTCTAGTCAAATGCCTGTACTTATTGATGTTTTTAGCAAGCGATACAAAGTATGCCGCAACAGTTGCCGTCCGCGTTCAGTATGGCAAAAACAAATGTAGCAAAGTTTCTGTTTTTTAAACGATTAACAAGAAAAATTCTTCCTTCATGGAAGGAAGGATGAAAGGAAAAGAAAGAAAGAAAGAAAGAAAGAAAGAGAAAGAAAGAAAGAAAGAAAGAAAGGAAGAAAGAAAGGGAAAAGAGAGAAAAAAAATGGAGGGCGAGAGAACAAATACAGAGGGAGACAGAGAGATAGAAAAAATATAGAGAGAGAAATAGAGAAAAAGAAAGGGAAGAAAGAGAGAAAGAAATAGACAGAGAGAGAAAGAGATAGAAAGAAATACAGAAAAAAGACAGAAAAAGGAGAGAGCAAGCATAGCCATGTATAGTACAGTACAGCGAGGTGTGGGAAAAGGAAGTGGGAGTGAGGAGGAGGGAAAGGAGGAGGGCAACGCCACCAGCCCCGCTGCTTCCTCAGTCTTCGCACCACTTGTGTGTTGCTGCCTCAATTATTGAAAAAATGAAGAGCATGACAGAAATGAGCCACTTAAGAGCGTGAAAGTAGCACATACAACCGCGAAGCGTGAACACTACGTAGCCATCAAATTTTATGCACAGCCTTATTACGTGTATATCTGAGGCTTCCTTCTCCTTCAGGGGCGTAGCCAAATATTGCTTTCGGAAGAGAAGAGGCGGGGGCGGGGGGGGGGGGGGGTCAACTAGCTGTTATGTATGTTTGTGCTTGTGTTTGCATGTGTATGTGTACATATGTAAAATTGAAAACATTCGGGGGCTGGACCCCTCCACACCCCCTTGCTATGTCTGTTCTCCCATTTGCTTAGTCGTACGTGCTACTCCCAAGCAAGAGGACGGTGCATACCCCTACATTTTGTGTACTTGTGTGCACAGTTTGCCGTGCATTGGTGCTATCGTTAGTTACTAGTTACCGCTGGCGCCACCTTTCTTTCTGAACGACTGCCTGTGGGACTTCTTTTTTTCAACAATACGTTGATTTGGACAAGTTCGTTAATCTTGACAGTGTTCATAAAATGCGCAAATTACAAAGACGAGTGAAACACATGAAACCAGATTTTGACAGTAATCCTTCGTGATTATTCACACGGCGCATTAGGTTTTGGGTGTATTATGGTTTTTCCACCACGTAAGGACAGGCTTTCGAAATTCTAAAAAAAAATCTAGCGAACGTACATCTCAACCGTCAAATACACCGGGAATACCTGCATCCCTTGCAAGAGCGGGCTGTGCTACGTCTCAAAATATGGAAACGAGAGGGGTGGAATGGAAATGGATGTCTTCTAGAGTGTAACACCAACATTAATCTGTCTCCGGGCCCGGGATCTTCTTCGTGGTTCGTGCCAATGCCTGACCATAGAGTTCAGCTTCCTGTCACTCATTTCAAGTGCCTTAGTGGAACCACCTGGCCTCATCTGTGCGTAATCGGTTTGTCCTTCTCCTTCTTCTTCTTCTTTGACTTTTACTGCTCTTTCCGAAGCTTCCCATGAGTTATACCCACTATGCTTGTTTGCGCGAGCTATGGGTGACTTACAAGATATGATAACAGACAGACAGACAATGAACTTTATTAAGATAGTCCTGAGGAGCACCGCAGGCGTTTAGGGCGGCAGCAACGCGGGCCGCTCCCACGTGGGGACGGGGAGGCCAAGCCTCACCGCCGCGTCGTGGGCCCTCTGGACGGCCCTTAACTGGTGTAGTAGATTCGAGCTCCTTAGCTCGGAGAACCGCTCTTCTTCAATGAGGCGCTGAGGGCCCGTAAGGAGGGACACCGCCAGAGCATGTGATCTAAATTGCTTCGCGCGCCGCAATCGGCACAGTTCGGTTCAAAAGCGTCCGTGTAATAACTTAGGGTTGATAGACTAGGATAAGACCTGGTCTGCAGCATTCGAAGCGTGGCAGCCTGCGGCCTGGAGAGTTAGTTTCTCGTGCGGAAGAGGAAACGTTCGCCTAGACAGCTGGTAGTGCTTAGAAACCTCGTTGAACGTGAATAAAGGATCTCGAAAGACCTCCCGACCAGTCCCCGAGGTACCGCCTCCGTCCAACCCGGCGCGGTGGGTTAGCTCGCGCGCGCGGGTGGGGCGACCTCGTTGAGGTTAGTCCGAGAGGATACGTGCGACCCGAGATGAGCCAGAAACCACGTGATGGTGTGTGAGGAAATGACTGTCACCTAGGATGTGTGCGACCTTGGCGGAAACGGAACCTGCAGGCTCTAACAGCCGCGCGAGAATCGGTGTAGATGTGATGTCTGTTCTAGAACAATAAAATTTCTAGGGCTGATGAAAAGTAAGCGATACGTGACCGGCGAAATTTTATGTTAACAAGAGAATCAATGCGGGAGCGTTGTTTAAAAGGCAATAAAGACAATTTAGACTAGCAGGGCAATTGGTTTGCTAAAAGTGTCCGAGAAGGGGCAGCGTACATCGCAGTGAGTGATTCACAGAATCTAAGTTTCATAAGAAAAACAAAAAAACAAAAACGTGTTAAATACAGGCAATAATTTGCAAAGGGGCAGGTGGAAGATTGTTTTTTGTTAACGCATTCAAGCGGGACGCAGAGAAGAAAATGTATACGACCAATGGTGTTGTCCTCGTCACAAGTAGAGCACGTGGAGGAGAGCGCGAAAGTCTGTGTCTGCGCTCTGTTCTCTTCTCTGGCCCCTCTATCTTTGTTGCGACACTCTGTCTGTCAAAACGAGAACCAAGCAATGCCTCTTCAGGGAATCGTTGAGGAAAGAAATACAGCAAAGCAGTTTAGCGAAGATTTCACCCGTCGCAATATAGGAGAATTCGCTACATCCGGGAACATAATGTAACTGAGGGAAGCCTATAATAGAGAGATATAAAGCTCTCACAACACTGCATACCTGCAGAATGTACTACAGGGTTCGAAATCTGGGGCTATGTTTATAAACCTTTTCTTTTGTAAGTTCTCTTTGCCACTGGCCGGCCGCCTTTGCTAATATGTGCAGCATCTGGGTTGGTTAAAATTCGACCTTACGAACAACTATATCGTAAGTCGTTTTGAGGTCGGGCCCTGAACCGCGAAGGGTTTTCTTGGCATAATTTTGTTGAAGTTTTACAAGATTGAATTACAAAGTATTTAGGTACCCTACATAGCCTTTAACTTGTGTGTCATCATTTTGCAAGGACCCGCTGCGGTGGGCTAGTGGTTATGGTGTTCGACTGCTGACACGAAGGTCGCGGGATCGAATCCCGGCTGCGGCGGCCACATATCTATGGAGGCTAAAGGCCCATGCGCTTTTGATGTAGGCACAAGTTAAAGAACCCCAGGTGGTCGAAATTTCCGAAGCCCTCCACTACGACGTCTCTCATTATCATATCGTGGTTTCGCGACGTAGAAAAATTAGAGCAGCTTGCACCAAGTCTCGCAAGGCTGGGTCACAGCAGAGCTGGGACACCAAGCTGGTCCTGGCTTGGCTAGGCTTTTACCCTCTCACCTCTATATTCCCTATCCCTTGCTATTCTATACTATACATGGCTATGCGCGCGCTCCTTTCTTTTCTATCTTTTTTTTTTGTATCTGTTTCTTTCTATCTCGTTGTCTGTTTCTTTCGCTGTCTTTCTTTCTATTTCTCTTTCATCTCCTCCTTTTTAACTCTTTTCATCTTTCCCTTTCTTTCCTTCATGATAACACAAGCGCAAAATACACGGAGACTTAGAAAGGACACAGGACGGAGTGCTTTCTAGCAACTAGTTGCTAGAAAGTGCTCCGTCCTATGTCCTTTCTAAGTCTCCGTGTATTTTGCGCTTGTGTCATCATGAACCTATAGCAACATATCCAACTGGCAGTCATCCTAAATGTACTTGCTTTCCTTCTCATTCTTTCTTTCTCTGTACTCGTTCTCCCCTCCTCCTTTGCCTCAATTATGTCCTCCTCACTCTCACTTCCCTTTCCAACCCGTTGCTGTACTACACTATACACGCCTATGCTATGCTATGCTAGCGTGCCTGGACAGCCGAATAGTTAAGACGATGAATATTTAAGACGCTCACTTTCGGATCGTGGGTACGCGGGTTCCAATCTGGCCTCGCCGAGAAATTTTTCCCCGAGAATTTCTAGCTTGCTTTTTCTCTCTCTCTCTCTGTACTCTTTCTCTCTATCAGAGGATCAGAGTTATTGGATTCCGCGACAAAGTAATCGGCGCACGTATCCTGGCAGCGAAGCAGAAGAAGACGACGACGATGAAGAGGGCGAAGAGAGCGCGTGCCGGTTCATGATGAATATAATTTCTCTTCGCTCTGCACGGACTAACGGTTGGCTCGAACAGCTCCGCGTTTAAAACCCCACAGACTGTTTCCGTTTGCGATGCCGACTAGAGCACCGCATTTCATTTGTTGTATGATTACTTCCTTTCGTATTTTATCTGATGTTTGTTGGGCTAATACAAGCAAATTCTCTGCCTACCGACTAGTGCCGCGTTTGTGCCAGTAACATCTTCAGCTCCGCATTCACAAAAGCTTATTTCCTAAGTTCTCTTTGCTTGGCCGCCTTCGCTAATGATATGTCCAGAGTCAAGATATTCGAAATTTTGTCTTATAAAGACTACTAGCTTGAAATCTGTTTGTGAATACGGGGACAAGTTTTGGAAAGACGAACGAAACGACACTAGAATATGTCTTTGTCAGGGGCGTAGCCAGAAAGTTTTTTCAGGGGGGAGGGGGGGGGACCCACGCTTTATGTATCTTCGTGCGATGGTTTGTATGTGCGCGTGTAATATATACGTACAAACTTGAATTGTCGGGGGGGTTTGAATCCCACCCCGCTGGCTACGCCAGTGGTGTTTTTGTATTCACTGGCAGTTGTTACATACACACGAAAGCAAAGTAACGTTCATTCTTGGTAGAAAACTGCGCGGCCCTCGGTCATTTTTGTACAACAGCACACACGGATCACTCCCAGTCATTCATGGGAATTTTACTTGAAGTATAGTCGACGCCTGCTAATGCGAAAAAGCGTGAAGTTATGTACAAAGACCCTTAACACAAGACGCACTCATCTTAATCATCACGTGCATTCCCGCGAGTGTGAATCTTGTATTAGTGCAACGTAAGATTCCATCTCTGGTCGTCGCTGGTGACGCTCGCCGTCGTCCCATCGGGTGGATCCGAAGTTTCCGTATTGTTGTTGACCACTGGAGGCGGAGTCCAACCTTGCATCTTGGCTTCGCGCGCCGGCTGGTGGCCGGTCCCCATCGTCCTCCTCCGGCCGGCTACCGGCATGGTTGCCCTGCCTTCAGCGGCCGCGGCGATGTCCTTGAAAGGTTCCGTGGCTGGCCCTGCTTCTGAAACGCCGTCAGGCGACGCCTCTTCCACTGGCTGAATCATGAAGCGTCGCGCCAGTTTCTCGGCCTCTTCCTCTTCAGCGTTAGTCGGCGGAACAGCGTCTGGAGGAGCAGCGGGGGGCCCCTGCAGACAAAAGAAGAATACAAGACGTGGTGACTGTGAAGCCACAGAAGCAGTTATAATGCAAGAGTTATGTGCACCCAAGGAATGAGGCGTTCCAAGCGTTAACTGCAACGCATTGCTCCCTGCCGTACTTGCTGTTTCTGCCAAAAAGCACCCCAGCATTTAAATGGTGAACCTTAGGGGTATTGATATCACTCGGATGCGCGAGATTTGTCCGGCGGACATTCCTTCGATGTGCGTGAGGGTCACAGTACGGAATTCCTGGCCTTAATGGGGGGGGGGGGGGGGGGGTTGCCCGCACCAATCGATGGTACAACGGGTTCAAAGCCAATGTTTCGAGATAAAACAGGAGGGTGGAAGTACCCCTCCTCCTAGTTGCATGACACACATATGTCGAGACATCATACACATGGCTTGCACTAATAAATTACGTTCGCAGGAGATGCTGTGTGAGAGAGCATCTTGCCAGGCGCTTAGAGTTCCCACAGAGTCCCACAGAAAAGTAAGAAAACCAGAAACAAACTCAAGAAAGCGTCGCTTTTTTATAACTGTTGGCCCAGTTCACCATTCAGCACACTTTCTTTTCTTCGCCACGGGCTGGTCACATTCGCTGATACGTTCAGCATCAGGATTGGCCTAACTTTTCTCTTGCGGACATTTAAACAGTTGCTTAAGGTTATATGCCCTGATTCGACAGCTCAGTTGTCACGCTTCACAATCTATACGTAGTTACCTGAAGGTCCCTGGAAGGGCCGACAATGCTTTCGCCGTCGCCGTACCTTCCACGCATGCCGGCGTAGACACCGCCCGAGGCGATGTAGCGACCCGTGGCCACCGCGCAAGCCACGAATCCCGCCGTGACGATGCTGACCGTGAAGAGCACGAGAACGGACGCGAGATGGCCCGCGCTGGACCTCGGCGCCTCTGGAGCAACAGCGACAGGAGCCGGGCCGGTCTTGCACACGGCGGCGGCGGCGGCGGCGGCGCGAGACGGCCGTTGCCGGTGGAGCTCGGCTGCAGCTGGGGCTCCCAATGCTTCACGTTCTATCTCGGGAGAAGGGAGGATGAGCTTGGTCTCCCTCGCCGCCTCTAGGACTTCGGCCAGGCTCGCTGTACGCCGAGTGGCGGTGGTAGACCTTTTCACGTAACCGGTCGAGGTTCCTGCGCCGGAGTCGCGCTGCATCTTTGTGTATGGACTACGGGTGTGGTGGCAGTGAACTGGAAGCGAAAAGTAAGGCCGGCTAGTCCAAGCTGAAGCGACGCAGATGCGAGATTTGTCGTTTACGGTCGACGGCGACTCGGCGTTTCCGAGCCGTTAAAACGATGTAACTGATTATGATAGCTCACGCGCCGGCTCGAGTGTCGCGCGGCATTCTTCCTTGCTTGCTTGCTTGAACCTCGTTTGCTGGCTCTTACCCACAAAGGGGGATTGGCCATGAAACCGGCGGTAAACATTACATGGAAATTTAGAATTTAGACAAAAGTAATTGAATTAATCGGACAACAACCGAGTATTGAAAATAAATTAAGAATCTTTGGGTTATGTGCCAATAGAATGAGAAGACATTGGGATCCATGTATGATCCAGGAATAGGTGATGACATGATGATGATGACGCTCCTGGTATGATTGGCACCTACCCACTCAGGGGATCGGCCAGGAATCGGAAGGATCATATGGTCTTGAATTTTTCAAATCTTACTGGAGGTTATGGCGTCGATCATTAAGGTAGGCGCATTTGCCTAGATTGTGCGCTGAAATTTGTTTTCGTCTACGGAGTGAGTTTTCGTGGAGCCAAAACTAAAATAAAGAAGTTAAGGAAGGAAGGAAAACGAGAGAGAGGAAAGACAGGGATGTTAACCAGTTTGGCATAACCGGTACGCTACCCTGCACAGAGGGAAGGGATGGGGGAGGTTGAAAGAGGAGTAAAGAAAGAGAGGGGAACGCACACGCACGCATATCACTTCACAGCGCAGAGCGGCAGTCTTGTGCGGTATGCAGCATCATTAAGAGTCTGCAGCCGCTCGTGCAAGTCTGTTATCCTTAAGAATTTGAGCAATGCCTCGGATGCTTGAATTCTCGATGATTTTTCAGGATGACATTGGAGAATTGTTTCTAGTGTCATCGTTCTGTTGTAAAGACGAGCGAGAGCGAATAAGAAGGATCGTCTCTGCGCAGCGTAGCGAGGACAGTCGCAGAAGATATGCTGCAAGGTCTCCTCGGTGCCGCAGGCGTCGCAAAGAGCGTTGTCGGCCATCCCTATCCGAAACGAATATGACTTCGTGAAAGCCACTCTTAGCCATAAGCGGCATAGCAGAGTGGCCTTTCTTCGGCGGAGTCCAAATGGTATTTGAAATCACCGCAACTCGTTTAGGTGGTGTTGCCGATAGTTTTGGCTTCTTGAGGTATTCATTGTTGAGTGCGAAATATTCTTTGCGATCCTTTGAAGCATGGCAGCAGCATCAGACCTTGAAAGGAGTATAGCCTCTTCCTTGTCGCCTTGCAAAGCTGACCGAGCAGCATTATCGGCATGTTTGTTGCCATGCACGCCGCAGTGAATTGGCAACCATTGAAATGTCATTTGGTGTCCCTTCTCAAATGATGTATGAATGAGGTGTCTTATCTCGAATACCAGTTGTTACGTTACGAATAAGGAAGTCATTTTAAGCGCCGTCCGTGACAGTGATAACTTGTAGACGCCGACTATAAGAATGATCGCGACTTTGTTAGCGATACTCTTACGCTCTAATTAATATTTTGTTACATTATTCACTTAAAACGCACAATTTCAAAAGCGTTTGCTTTATTGAAACTCCCGCACTGACTAGAGTCATTGTTTTGAAACAAGGCGAAACAAATTTGGGGTGTTCAGACTCTTTTGCAACTTGAATCGCAGTATCTAACAAGCCAATTGGGTCATGAATAAAGGGCTCCCCTTTAAGAGGAATACGTCTCTATCTAAACCGATGTCATTAGACGCTTAGATTTCTCAGACCTTTCTGCCTGAAATTTTTATGTTGTTCGCCTATATTTCGGGACTCACACCCACTGTGGGGGAATGGCCTAGAATTGGGTGGTTTTATAAATTTAATAAAGTTGTTTGCTCGTCTTCCTTTTGGTGCAAATCTCTCTCAATCAGTCAATCTCTCATTCATTCATTCATTCATTCATTCATTCATTCATTCATTCATTCATTCATTCATTCATTCATTCATTCATTCATTCATTCATTCACTCATTCATTCATTCATCCTAAATGCCATTGTGGAGAGAACTGCGTGACTACATGTTCAAATAGGTATCCTTTGAATGAGGTGTCATCAGGTTGCTGTCGACTGTGATGGAGATATCATTCCATTTGGATTATGTCTTCGGCACGAACGTATAGAAGTACACATTGGTCTGAAAGAATGACATCTGAACTTTGTCTTATCCGCGCAAGATAAAACTTATCAAGGTGGAAGGAACAAGCTGCATTTCAAATCAGGATTTGCGAATATTTTTTTCAAAAAGACACAGGCGGGTCTGTCCTCGTCAGCTGAAAAAGTTAGGAAGGCCAGTATAAGTCATTTTTTGCAGTAATGCTTGCGGTACAACTAAGGGTGGCAACGCTAAACTGATCTTAACGATTTTTAAAGACCTCTAGTACACAAGAAAGGGCAGAAGAGTGAGGGTCCCTGAACCTGAAGCGTACTCGAGTTTTGACCAGGTTAATGTTTCATAAAGACGAAGTTTTAAGGAAACAGAAGCATAAGGAAAGCCCCTCCACTTGTCTTCGGAGCGCGCTTACACAAAAGCCAATCGAACTACACAGTCATCATCAGTAAATCGAGCTCCAGCTCAGATGGTAATCTGAAAGCATTCTGTAATGATATACCCATAAAAATTAAGTTTCCCGTTTTCGAGAAAATGAATGGCACTCCTTATCCCTCTTATCTATTCATTCCACTGAAATAAATTTCCAGAATTTCTACTAATTCACTTTTTTATCTCCTTCGTTACTGTTTCCGAATTTCGTTAGACTGCTCACTCGCGCATACTTTTTATCTTTATTTTGCGCGGCCTCCAGCCGCCCTATACCTGGCCAATATCTATGACCACCACTACCTTGCCTTCTTAATATGATCATCCTGCAAGGCCTGTTGTGTTACGTACCCACGCAGCATCGCAGTGGCCTCTAATACGGTATTAGCGACAGACGCCACGATGGCAAGTGAGATTTCTCTGGCAACTGTCGCTTCAGGGAGACAAAGGCAGGGATGGCAACCAGAGATGATCTCCGGCTGGTTACAATGTAGTTTGGGAATGGGAAAGGCGTGTGGGAAAGAATGAGAGAGAGAGGCGCCTTTGACAACAGTACAAAATAATGACAGCAGCACTGTCCAAGTACTGGGCAAGCTACCGTTTTATAAAGGTTATCAAAACTCGACTACCCTCACTTCAAGAGAAAGACATTTTCTTTTTGCTAAACGAGAGAGTGTAACAACAAAAACGTACGCTTATTCCGTTGATAGAGTAACCACTGTCATTCATATATAGAACGCAAAGATATTCCTTGCACTAATTTAGAAACAACTGTTTGCGTAAAAAAAGACTTAGTTTCTTATTTTTTCAACACCATATACATTAAAAAAGATGGTTGATCCCTCCGTCATAGGAATCGGAATAACACGAAAGTAAAGCGTGCCCTTACAGAAGTAACTGAATGTGTACTGTACATTGATATAAGAGAGTTTGCACAGTGTATCTGGCAGCTACAGCACCGTTTAACGTGGATGCACCCACTTTGATGGTTGTTGGTACATCTCCATCCCGACGACTAACGTCCATGTTAAATGATTAAACAGACCCTTGTGGTAGCTAGTAGTGAACGGTGAAGGCGTAATCAGAGAGCGAGGTGTGATAGCCAGAAGAGCATCGCATATTGGACGCAGAACTTGGTTGCCATCCCGCGGCATGTTAAAATGTGATTGAACACCACGGCCGGACTAGAGGGAAACGAAAAGCGTGTCGTGCCGCCCCTGTAGCCCGGCCGCGATTTTTCTCTGGGCAAGCGCGTGAGCGGGGAACGCGGTGTTACAGCTGAGGCAGGCGCGCGTCGCAGGGCTATTTTTGGATTGGATTATAGCTTCAGGCTATGAGCGAGGCCGACGCTTTTACGACGCTTGGGCTAAGGTCGCCACCTCGCGGTGTGTTAAGGCATTGACAAAATTGAACTTCTATTGAAAACGCGCCGAATGGGACGGACGTGTAACGCGTTGCAGGTGCTAATCGCGGAGGCCACAGTAATGACGAATTACTTTACTTTAGCGCTCCCAGATTGCAACACCACTCCGCCGACCAGGAGAGTGGTAGAATAAAAGGCGCGTTTGTAAGGCTTATAGAGTCTGTGGCCGTGGCGCAGTGGGTAGCGTGCCCGGCATCTGTTGTTGCGGACCGAGCGGTCGTGGGTTCGATGCCCGTTGACGGAACTTTTTTTCTTGTCATCTGATCGTGTACATTTTTTCGACGTCATTTCCGTGACGGAAATACGTCACTGAAGTCTTGGTGGACCCCGGCATAAAACACTTTCGTGTTAAAAAAAAGATCAATAATGAAAATGCGTATTTACGGGATTTCTCGATGCTAGTGATTATATTTGCAACTCAGCCCTAAGTAGAAGCTTGCAGTCATTGCGATGCCTGTTGGAAGTCATGTGTGTTGAAACTAACGTACTTCATTGTACATTAACATTTGAATATAATTGTATTGTTTCAAATATCAATTTAAAAAACAGGGAGAGCATGTGGATTGACATGTTAAATCACACGCTTATTTAAGCACGCCTGTTGACATGCCTGAGGGCTCTGGAAATTATTTCCGCCCCTCAAGCAGATGTGACCGCGAAGATTATCCGGGCTTGCTTCGAGGCACCTGCAAAAAAAAATCGAGTTTGCAATAGAACAGCATTTTTAACATTTGGTCGCTTCTATACAGCCATACTTCGCGAGAGAACGCTATTACATGTAAACTGGTCCCCGACAGGTGCTCTCCACTCTGTCCAAATTTTTGTCCTCACCCATCAACCGACGGTGTCACCATTAATCAAGTTTATGCAAGCGTCCCTACAAGCAATTCATAAAACGACCACTTCAATCTGGTGTCAGCATTCGGGTTCTTTAAAGGACTTGCCACCTCTGTCTTCTGGGAAAACTTTTTGCGTTGACCATTTTTCTAGAGTGCAAAATCCAGAGCAACAATCACACTTTCAGCACTTCCCTATGCGAGCGCCGCATGTGTAACTGAAATCTATTCTACACGTTTGAAAAACGTGTACGTGTTTGTCCTAAAGGTAGACAGCCTCACAAGCGCTTTCGCGAGAGCCATGGCTAAACCATGATCCGGTGACGATGTAAGGCTACTTGGTACTTGCTAGACAACGAGCATCAGGACGAATATGCTTACTTTCCAAAACGTAGAAAGCGTCTGTGCTAAACATATGCATTAAATCGTGGCCAATTTCACCTGTCATTGTAAAACCAGTTCCGCGATTTTTTTCTTCTCATATGTAAAGAAGAGGGACAAAAAATCATCAGCAAGGTTTATCGATGTCTTCCTCTCTGAGCACATTTACGACTGCTACTGCTACTGATTTACGGCTGCAGCCGCATCCGTAAACGAGTTCAGAGCCGAAAAGATCTCTCCAGCCTACCACTGTATACTTGCAGATATAATGCACAGTCTTTTAGATATAGATCAAGTCGAAGAGATCCACGCTTAATCCTGCTACTGAATGCTTCTAGAATGCAAGCGGTTTGGTTGAGCGCCGAGTTTCAACGGCACTAAATTTCTTGAAAAAGCTAAGGAGAGGAGAGTGCGTAAAATTGTCCAAGCGTCTTTTTTTTTTCTTTTTTCTTTTATTTCTTTTTTTAGTAATGGGGGCAGGGTTAGTAATGGGGGCAGGGCAAGAATGGGGGCAGGGTTATAGACGTGTGCACGGGGGGGAGGGGGGCAGGGGGCGGCGGCCGCCTCCCCTAGTCACCTAAGAGGGGGGGGGGCGCAAAGTCTGCCCCATAGATTGACTTTGCAGGGAGGTGGGCGCTGCGAAATTATTTTGCCATGGCATACAGAGCACAAAATGGCAACTGACCACATCTCCCTGCCCGGCCCCCATTTTAGATAACGGAGGTGCCCCCATCCTCCGACAAACATTTCTGCCTACGCCCATGTCGCAGGTCGCCAAAATTTGACACGCAATCGTGACGTCACTACATGACGTCCTATGACCACGTCATCAATTGACATCGTCAATCGGTCAAAGGTGGGCCGATCCCGGAGGCAGTGCAAAACCACGTGAGGTGCAGAAAGTTTCAGTGGAAGTGGGAGTAACATTGGAATCCACCGAGAACGTCAAGGTAATTATAATGCGTGTCTCTCGCACTGCTGTTCGTTATGCCTTGCAATGAGTCTGGTCCCCAATTCTATAACTTAACGCATTACCAAGTGTGCAGCAGGGTTTCGCCGTCAAGGGTTACAGAGATTGTAACATGCTGCTACTTTTTCTCATTCATGATATTTGTAGATGAGATTTTTTGTGTTACACGGGTGCGCATGAGGGTTGGTATCTGTTTATCTTGAATTTGTCGCTGTTTCTTTTCTTCTTATCTTTCTTCTTGTATTCTGTTGAGGGATAGGGCCCGTTTCTGTGCACACAAGGGAAAAGTTCAGAGAAAACTAAATTCAGTTGTTATTCAGATATTTTATGTGTCTTCGCCTTGGTCGCGCTGCACGTAACAAAGCAATTCCCAGTTTTTCTTAAGCAGCAGTAGAGGATACATACATATATCTTAGGCCACTCTAATTAGAGAAATGAAAGTTTCACCTGAATGCTCCGTCACCAGATGAGACAGCAAAGAAGGGTGTCTGATGTGGACCACGTCGCAGGCTGCCCGGGACGGCTTACGGCACTGCAAAAATCGTTCAGCGTGGTGCGCACACTTGTTGTAGCATTCCTGGAAGGTCTCGTAGGCATCGCTCTCGGCTGTCGGACAGGTACCGGAAGGGTACTCCCACTGACGGCAGGACAGACCGTCGTGGTACCACCAGTTTCTTTTCATGTCTATCCTGCTCGAAGGCATCGCAACGAAGAGGAAGAATTACACCGAAGTGGGGAACGAAGGGTGTTGGCTCTATATTCAACGTCAAGAGACAAACATAGTAAAGGGGTATTCAACACTATACGGGAAGCTATCCCATTCATGCACGATGCGTGGCTGAACAGTCACCGGTACCAACGTTGATCTATACTGTGGTATATTAAGCACAGCCCGGGTTGTATATTAGACGGAGCCCGGAAGAACTCTCAGTCGCGCACATGATGACGCGTACTACTACCGGACCGAAACACGAGACCTACCAGAAGACTGGAGAGAATGAAAGCGAAGCCAAACAACAAAAATGCGGCGGCACTCAGCTTCTGTCCTCATCCGATGGTGAACCAGGGAGGACGGAATCGACGTATACTCATGTAATCTTGGATCCGTTAATTATCAATTTTATCGCCAGTTTAGATCAAGGCTCCTCAGTTATTTCGGTACACTTCATATACCGCAAACCTACTTTTAAAATTCCTGACATTTCTTTAGTTTGCATTTCTTTCTGTAGCTTTCTGTAGCTTACGCTTCTTCAGTTGATAGATATCGTCATTACGTTGGCCTGACAAATGTCGCTTTTTTAATACTTTTCTACAAGGTGTCTTATGCGCAGCTTTCCTATGCCTGTGTCTGAGTTGGCTATCACCACGTTCCGTGGCTACGCTGCCTTCCAACTGCCCATGCTCTCTCTTGTATGGAAGCCCTTGTGTCGGGACGGTAATTCTACCTATGCACGTGCAATTTACGTTTATTGCTCTTTGCACTGCAAGCGCCCCCAGCGTGGACACTGAAGCGGCATGAGCGCTAATCTTGCCTTAGTTTACCGCACTCGTCGAAGAACATTTTAACTACACATTTATACTCTTTTTCATCCTCTTTACATTACCCCAGTCGCTCAAACTTGAATAAGGCTTTCGCGTGGTTTTCTTTCGGCGAGTCTTATGCTGGGGCAAGTTTTAGCTTTGGATATACGCTGCAGTGCAGTAACAGCTGTCAACGTGCTTTGATACAAGGTGTCAGTGTACAGTATGCGTGTGCCTATGATTAAATTATGCTTAAGGACCACGTCAAGTAAGGAAGAACAGGAGATCGGCCCAATTGCACTCAGCTCCGTGTTAAAGGAAGCGCTACGGGAATTAAGGACGCTGCTGGCTGCTGAAACGTACGGTGCGTTCACTGTGCATGCGATTTGTAGCTGACGAAAAGTACAATGGGACAAGTGGTGAATATTGGCTCTACATACACGCATAGTGGCATTACAGCGTACATGCTACTGGTGATGTGCTAGCGGTGATGCTCAGGAGATAGCTCTGAGGATTAAATGCGCCTCACGACTCTGTGTTTAAGAATGATGTTTCACAAGCACCAGTAAAAAACAAACACAAGAAACTCGAGTAACTCCGCCGTGTGACGTTAAAACGTAAATAGTTGCAGGCATACTGTTAGCGGTTATTTTTCTCTGGAGCTCAATATTTAAGCGATTTCGTTTCACTTGTGAAGTTTCTGATTATTTCAAACACCATATTTCACGAAATGGTGTGCCTCCTGGAGGGCTTCGTTAATGAACACCTTCTTGCTATAATTCACAGATTAGAGCAGGCAATAGAATCTTCGCCATGGTAGTCTAATGGTTATGGCGTTCGACTGCTGACCCGAAGGTCGCGGGATCGAATCGCGGCCGCGGTGGCTGCAATTTCGATGTAGGCGGAGATGTTTGAGGCCCGTGTACTTATATTTAGGTGCACGTTAAAGAACCCCAGGTGGTCGAAATTTCCGGAGTCCTCGACTATGGCGTCCCTCATAATCGTATCGTGGTTTTGGGAGGTTAAACCCCAGATATTATTAAGTGACAGGACGCGAGCTTCCTGCAACAATACACAACCAGAGACGGTCGTCACCAGATTTTTGCCTAATTTTTCTACATTTGTTATGGTGATACGACTTAATAAATCTGCAACCGCATGTAATGATAGGTTGGCGCAATTTTGCCTTCCCGCATCCTACGTTATATTGAATATCCGCCCTGCGATTAAGTTTAAAATGAAACGCTTCGAGACGTGTGCTCTGAAAACCCTCGATAGTTGTTGAAGCTATTCATTTGTTTTCTGTGCACAGCTGCTTCAATCAGGGACAAGCTCGAAGCGGCAGTAGCACTGCACGTTAGAAGGCCACTCTTGAAGTCTTAGTCGCACCTGGAGCAAGTCGTGAAGACTGCTGGCCTTTCGCATCGCTTCTGCGGACGGTTTGCGGTTGACACAGAACTGTTCGCAGTCGCTCAGTGAGCCGAACCCGTTGGGACTTTTGTTGCAGATGTTCAGGTGGCCTCGTTTGCTGGAGAGGCAGGCGCCGCCACCGACACCCGCGACGTGGTAGAAGGTATTGCTGTCGTTCTCGCAATACACGAACTCTGCACGGCCACACCTCGAAATGCCCTGCTGTGAGAATAGTGCAACGCAGAAATGCGGATGTCACAAACCTATAATATAGAAAACACGCAAATGTTGCTTCGTAACAAGGATGAGTCATGGATAAGTCAAGGATAAGCGAAGGAAGTTATGTTTACAACGTAAAGGTCTTTTTTTTTTTCATTGTACAACAAGCAACACGAGCAACACAAGCGACGATTGTAACTCATCGTATGGACCACGACCCTAAGCTCTCGTACTTGTCCAAGAGGACTTTTTTTGTTCCTGAAGGTTTGAAACGTTATCTCATCTTCACATCATTACGGGATATTACGTAAGTGGTGCTTAATATAAAAGTAAATAAAGTAAATAATATAAAAGTAAGTAAAAGTAAATAAAAAAGTTGATGCAAGTGATTGGAAACATGCGCATATGGGTGATCAGAAATATACCGGGTCGCTCTGTTTTGGCGCGCTCCGACATGCGCTAAAACAGCTCTGTTTTGGCACCAAACATGCTCTGTTTTGGCGCGCTCCGGGCGCGCTCCGACATGCGCCTTGGATCAGTAAGCATTGTAATACATTTATAAAATTTAAAATAATATCCTATTGAACGTATTCACCCCTCTTCGACAGTTCCTCTCTCTTCCCTCCACCCCCGTCTTTTCTCACCTCATTTAAGCAATACTCCTACCGTTGACCTGTATTAGGAAAGGTGAGCTTAGTGTGAAGCTAGAAATTTATAGATAATTGAACACCAGGCATTTCATTGTAGCAGCCGAGGTAGACATCTAAAGAAAATGCCTGACTTATGAGTGAAGCGCTTACGTAATTATTCGATTGCGGCTTTTCGGTATTGTTGGGTGCGGTCGGCGAGTTCCGCTTTTCCGGAAGGGTGAGCGGCGTCGGAGTACCAGCTCTCTCTCCACTGCCGGCATCGTCTTGGGCATCGGACACCATGGCTGCGTTGGTAGCTTCGAGGATGTCTTCGCCAACCTTGTGATTACCACTGCGAATGAGTTGCATCTTTTGCAATATCGGCTGAGTCGAGCTACTGAAAAACGGACAGAATTCGGGGCAACATTCTCGACATAGCCTTGTCAATTCGGTGGTAACGAGACGACGGCTGAGGGAACAAATACACAGGAAACAACGGACTACTCGGCAAAGTTATGTGCTCTCCATCATCTGAGCTCGTTAGAATACAAGAGCGTTGTGTGACGACTGGAGTGTTGCACTATAGAAACAGTGAAACGGCGAAAACTTCTTCACAGGGGTGTAATTTTTCTCAATTTATAAATAAGCTACATATTTGAGGGTTTCCGGTACGTGTTTACTGTCCTACTGCCCAGCACACGATGGAAGACACAGTCAGGTAGAAAGCTGGGCGAGTTGGAAAGCATGCACACACATTAACTGGCGCGGAAAACAACGAATGAGAAGCAGGTAGAAAAATACACGGGACGAACGCTACGTACGGATATCATCGGGATATTTCATGAATGGAATTTAACGTGAAACAACGGTAGTATGAAATCAGAATTGTTATCAGTGCGCCATTCTTCGCGGATTATCTCGCCCATATAGCCTTAAAAGAAGACGAAGGTAATTTAATCGATGAAAGGGCACACGAGGTTTTTATAGGCTGCGCTATTTCTTGCCATCGCTCTCGACGCAATTTACTGTTACTTATTAAGCGCTGTTCACGCAGCCCTTTGCGCACTACACCTATAAGAAAAAAGGAGTCCTTTGATTCCTTTCGGAGAGTCCCGACTTGCCAAGTATATGAATGTCATTAGAGAGGCACGTCAACTCCCTCTGGAGATCACTGTTCTCTCTTCGGAGAGTCGTGTGACCCACAAGAGAGTTAACGTGCTTCTTTAAAGAAAGTTATATACATGCACAAGTCAGTACTCTCCGAAAGGAGTCATACTCTTTTCTTTTTCTTTTCCTTAGAGTGTACGACTCTGAATATTCTTGATAGCACCTTGCACGGACAATGTCAGAAAAAGCGAAGCTTTCAATGTGGCTTTTCTCCTGCTGAGGAGGCACTCGAGCGTCACCTGTGTATAAGAGGAAAAACAGAAAACAAGATAGTGTGCTCACGACTCCGTCCCAGCCGCGGTGTCATTAACGGAAGTCCGCCAGGAGCGCCTTAATTCCATCTCCATCAGGCCCATGGGCGCGTTGGTGTTCGGTTCAGTCCACTCGCCCAAAATCACCATGTGCCGGCCAACTAAGGCTGCACTCACCAGGAGGCCCGCGATGGCGCACACCGACAGTGTTGTCAGCGCGTATGCGAGCCGGTCAAGGCGAGAGTAGCGATCAGCCTGCACTCTTACGCCGTCTCCAGGCCCGAAGGCAGCCGATACTACACGAGAACGACACAGCCTGTGTTTGGACGCTCCCATGGGCACAAGGTGGCAACGGTACACAGTCAGATGATGAAGACCAACAGATAGTGAAGCCAGTGAAAGCATAGGGAATGCTATTTGTAGTTTGTACTGACCTAGAAAACAGGGTTGTCTTCGTCAAAGCAGCTACTGCGGCAGTTGCGGCCCTAGCGATGACAAAGTCCGTTTGTAGTAATGTTTGATTCAGCGCTATTTCTTGTTCGATTATTTTCTCATTCTTCGAGCTTCCATCTCTCAATCACCTTCTGTCGTGTTTTAGTTGAAGTGTATTAATTGGAGTGTAGGCATACACTTCAATTATCTGTCGGTCTCACATTGTTGTTTCTAAAAGAACATACCTCTGCATACATTATCCATCTTCTCGTTAAGTAATGTGCAGTGGCGTTTAAATGAAGCATAGTTCTGAGCATTGCTTAGGTGAACATTCGTTGAGTGACTGTGGTTGCCAAGTCGTGTGAAAAGACACATAAACTGTAAAGGTTAAACTGTTTTGCTCTCTCACTGACTCGCAATTGTTTGTTTCCTGTTTCTCTATTTACCATTAATATCTTTTTATTAGTATTCAAACAAGAAATCGATCTCCAGTATTCCGAAAAAAAAAGAGCATAGAGGACGCTCAAGCTTCACCTTTAGGAGTGGAATGCGATAGCGTTTCGGATCCCGTTCGCACTGCCTTCTCAATCGCTTGCCATGCTTCGGTTCTCGGCGGACACTTCAACCGCGTCTTGAGGAAAGGTACATCAGTGCGCGTGATACTGGCCGTTGTAAACTCTCCTAGGGCACTGTCACAAATTAGCGGGTTATAAAGCGCGCGCGAGGCCGCTTTCAAACTGCTACGAGACAGTACGGCGCGAACCGCTCGCCAAGAAGCGCGAAAAGACGAAAAAACAAGCACCAAAAGACGCCGGCGCGCCGCATCCTCCTCACCCAATCGAGCCAGGCGCAGACGACGCGATCAAACGCCCGGCAAATCCTGGATGTTTCTAGAAGGAAGGGGGGACGCATCCGCGAGCGATGCCGCCGCGATTCGAACCTACGAGAAAGCTCTCGCCCTTTCCCCAGGCTTAGCTGTACTGCACGTAGAAGAAACATCCCGACGCTTCTAGAAACCGGGGAAGAAGGGATAAAAGCGTGCAAACGACGAGAGTCGAGTAGGGCAGTCGAGACAGGAGTGAGTCAGTCGGCCCGGTGATGGTGAAGTTATGCGAAGTGTGGCTCCGTTAGCCAAAGAAGACGTGTTTATGATGGTGTGCGGTCGGCCGATCGTCAATTTGGAAGAATTGGATGACGACGCCGTGTGAGCCGTGACAAGTCACGACGACGGTTGAGCTACGACGATCAACGCTGGAGCTGGCGTGAGTGTTTCCTTGAAGAGAAGCATTCAATTACCGTCCAAGTATTGCGGACTGCATACGCCATTGTACATTCAGGACTTTAACGGTCATTGAATAGTTGTAATGCATGCGATTGCATTTGTAGCGTGTGATCTGTTTGTTTAGCTCCCGTTGTGTAAACACCATCTGAATTATATTGTGAAGTTGTAACTGGTACCAGCCGAGTGTGCATGTGTTTGTATTATTTGTATTGCCTTAACTGAGAATATATTTCGTTTTCGTTTGTGTTATCGACTCTCGGCTCTGACTCGGTCTTTGGACCACAACCGGCGTTCGCTGGCGCACCAAAGGACCAACTCTAAATTGTCCGCGCTTTCGTGGTGCGTTTTCGGAGGGCCTTGACGCCAGCCCTTAGAATCCGCCCGGCGATTGCCGTCCCGATTAACGGGATTAGTGACAGGCACCTACTGCAAGTACAGTTGCGAAGTACCCACAACGCGATAATTCGTTTTGCGAAGCGCCAAGGCAATGCGAGCAACTGTCGTATAAGGCGTCACTGCCGACTACGGCGCCAGGAGATGGCACGTGCTCGGCGGCCGCCTCAGCGAAGACGACGAAGAGGAAATAAAGAATGAGGAACGATTGTTTCCTTTGATGTGCCTTAATTGATATGCACGACACAACATATTTTGGCGACGAAGATTTACGAGCCCATGTGCTACCGGTCTGACCTTCATCTTCGTGAGTGTTGTACGTACGCCTGTCGTCCTCTACGATGAGTGTTTCTGGACTACAACCACCACCCCCGTTCCTGCCGTCACCTGGACAACCGGTCATCCCTTGGGAGCAATGGATACAAGCCTTCAAGAATTACATGGTTGCTTCGGGCGCCTCCGACCTACCTGCTCTTCGGCGGAAGGCGATTCTGCTCAACTGCTTGGGCTTGGAAGGACAGCGCATCTTCCAGACTCTGACGGCAACGGACGACCCGGGCCTTGCGGCTTCGAGCCCCAAGGAAGGGACGTTGGCGTCTCCTAGCCCGGATGACTTCGACCGTGCCATCGCGACGCTGGAAGGTCATTTCAGGAGCAAGGTGAACGTCACTACTGCGCGTCACCGGTTTCGTCGACGTACACAAGCCCCAGGTGAGACTGCGGCGGATTACATCACCGCTCTGAGAAGTTTGGTAGGAGCGTGCGATTTTGGTGACTTGGCGGACGACATGATACGCGACCAGCTGATAGAGAAAACGACCAGCGAGTATTTACGTGAACGCCATCTGCTGGAAGAGTCCCTAACGCTTTCAAGGGTCCTTACTATTGCAAAACAGCATGATCAGGCGACAAGTGAAGCCAGAGAACTGTCCCGAAAGGAATTACAAGTTCATCGTGTTAAAAATAATTCAAAGGAGAGAGAGAAGCATTGTAGCACGTGCACATGCTATAAGACGCAAAGTCAAAGTCAACGATCCTTCAAAGAGCAGGAATGCTATCGTTGTGGTTCGGCGGAGCACCTTGCAAATAGCCCTCAGTCAAGGCCAAGACACATAAGTGTCGAAAATGTGAGAAAATTGGCCATTTGGAAAAGGTGTGCAAGTCGCTACGAAAGTTCGCGAAAAATGTTCAGCATGTCGCGGAAGATAGCGATACAGCTGACCCAGACGATCACTTAAGTGTGTGTCAAATCTGGAGCCGAAAGAAAGGAATTTACGCAGTATTAGAAATTGAGGGAATTTCTGTGTCATTCTTGATAGACACTGGATCATCGGTTTCCATTCTGGCTGAGGACCTTTACAAACGTCACTTTTTCTAAAGTGTATCCTCTGACATCTACGTCCGTTCAGCTTCTCGATTATTCCAAGTCCGCCATTCCAATTCAAGGATGTTTCATTGCTGCGGCCTCATTCCATGGTCGATGCACTTCTGTCTTATTGTACGTTGTGCCTGGAGGAACAACCATTCTTGGATTAGATGGCATCGCGGCTCTGGACATGAAGATTCAGGGGTCACCGCTTAAGTGTCTTCTGATGACGCAAGAAACTCCTGTGTTGCCTGAAGAGTTACGTTTCGAATTCGAGCACCTATTTTCAAAAGAGCTCGGAACTGTTAAAGGCTTCTGTCACAAGGTCAAAGTTCGCGCGTCTGTTCAACCAGTGGCCAGCAAGCTGAGACGGCTGCCACTTGTCATTCGCGAGCAAGTCTCGGCAGAAATACAAAAATTAGAAGCCCAGGGCATCATTGAGCGCGTTGACTCGTCAGAGTGGGTGTCACCCATTGTGGTAGCTAGGAAAAAGGATGGCTCGATTCGCATGTGCGTTGACCTACGGGAGCCAAACAAAGCTGTGGTAGTGGACAGTTTTCCTTTGCCACAAACTGAAGAACTACTGAACAGCTTGGCTGGGGCGCAGCGATTCTCAAAGCTCGACTTAGCTTCTGCGTACCACCAGTTACCACTCAGTCCAGAGAGCCGTGACCTTACTACCTTCATAACTCATGACGGACTCTTTCGCTTCAAAAGGGTTTGCTTCGGACTAGCATCGGCGCCCTCAGCATTTCAAAAGATGATGCATTTGATCCTAAAAGGGTGCAAATGCGTCTTATTTTACATTGACGACATCATCGTGTATGGACGCTCCCGCGAGGATCATCTGGGCAATTTGCGCGCTGTTTTGAAACGGCTCTCTGATGCGGGCCTCAGGTTGAACCACAAGTGTGTTTTTGACGTCGCAGAGCTGACTTTTCTTGGTCATGTTGTCAGCGCTAGAGGGTTATTCCCACTTATGTCATCCATTGAGGCGATAACCAAGGCACCCTCACCTAAAAACATCAACGAACTTCGTTCGATGCTGGGACTTGCAGGTTTCTACTCCAAGTTCATCCCCCATTTTTCTGACGTTGTGGAGCCAATGCGGGCGCCTTGCTTCGAGGAAATGCACCTTTCGTTTGGACTGCGGCAGCACAAGGCAGTTTGGAGCGACTGAAAGCTCTTCTAACATCTTGCGAGGTTCTTCATCTTTTCGATCCTCACTTACCGGTGTACGTCACGACTGATGCCTCAGGATATGGATTAGGTGCGGTACTTCAGCAAGATAACGGAACCTCACTGCAAACTGTCGCGTTCGCCTCGCGTACCCTGCAGCCACATGAACGGCAGTACTCAGTTGGCGAACGCGAGGCTCTTGCCTGCGTCTGGGCTTGCGAACATTGGCACGTTTACCTGTGGGGGAGACCTTTCATCTTACGGACTGACCATGCGGCATTGGTTACGCTTCTTTCAACGAAAGGCACCGGTCACCGTCCATTAAGGATTGCGCGCTGGTCCTCACGGTTGCTGTGCTACAACTACACCGTGGAATACAGAAAGGGTAGCGAAAACGTCGTGGCTGACGCTCTTTCCCGGCTGCCCGTACAGAGTTTACTCCGCGATGCACCCGAAGAAGAATTCATATGCTTCCTGTCTCCAGTCGTTACCATGCAAGAGCTTCAAGAAGCCAGTGCCAACGACCCCGCTCTCTCTCAAGCCAAGCACTTCACGATTACTTCTTGGCCTGACAAAAAATCCTTGTCGAAAGAGCTGCTGGCTTACTTTCATGTGCGAGCTGAACTCTCATTTGTAAATGATATCTTGTGCCGGGGTGAAAGGATTGTCGTGCCAGCGTCTATGACACGCCGTTTTATGGATCTGGCCCATGAGTCACATCCAGGCATTAGTCGCACCAAAGCTCGCCTGAGAGAGTCCTATTGGTGGCCGTGCATGGACAGTCACATTGAAGTGCTTGTGCGCACATGTGTGATTTGCCAGTCCTGTGACAAGTCTGCACGTACCTCTGCAGCGCCAATGCAACCCGTTCCTCTTCCTGACAAAGCTTGGGAAAAAGTTGCAATCGACATCGTAGGACCTTTCACGCAAGCTTCAGCCGACTGCCGTTTTGCCATTACAATCATTGACTATTACAGCAAGTGGCCTGAAGTGGCTTTCGTAAGAGACGCGACCACACCTACAGTGAAGAAATTCTTACTTGAACTTTTTGCACGCGAAGGATACCCACGTGGTCTCGTATCCGATCATGGGCCACAGTTTTCATCAGCAAATTTTGAAGAATTTCTCGCAGAACGTGGAATCAAGCATTACAACTCTTCTGTGTACCACCCGCAAGCTAACGGCTTGGTGGAACGATTCAACAGGGTATTGAAGTCATACATACAACTGGCTCTGTTTGAACGCCGTGATATAAAAATAGCCATGCTTGATTACCTGCAAATATATCGATGTACGCCTCACGCGACAACTGGTGTTGCGCCCGCTGTACTTCTTCATGGACGCCAACCTCGAACAAGGCTCGACATAGTGGGCATGCCCGACAAATGCTTCAGCACGGACCCGTCAAGGGCGATTGAGCAGTTGCGAGAGCGCGTGAAAAACAAGCAAACCAGGTCGAAGAGCTATACAGATGAAAAACGCGGAGCCAAGGAACCAAACTTCGCCGTTGGTGATTACGTGCGGGTTAAATTATCTGCCATTCCTGGGAAGCTATCTTCACAGTTCTCCGCGCCCAAGAAGATCGTTGAAAAGCGTGGACCAGCCTCGTACTTGTTGGAAGATGGACGAGTGTGGAACGCGTCCAAGTTAGCTGCTGTTCACCCTGCAGCTGTCAGCAAAATGAGATCAGGCACACCTGCTGTTATAAACTGGTCACCGGCATCCACTCAATCGTCTGGTACAGTTATGGGTGATCTATCGCATCCTGGCACGTCAAGAGAGGATAATCATGAAAATGCGGACTCTCCTGAACCACTCGCAGCAGACAGTGCGCAAGTTTCACCCAATATGTCGGGATCTCAAGCGCGTATTAGAAGGAGCACTCGTAAGAAGACACCGCAGAAGTTCAAGGACTATATTAGGTAGCAACTTTTTTTTTTTCGCAAAAGGGGATATGTCGTATAAGGCGTCACTGCCGACTACGGCGCCAGGAGATGGCACGTGCTCGGCGGCCGCCTCAGCGAAGACGACGAAGAGGAAATAAAGAATGAGGAACGAATGTTTCCTTTGATGTGCCTTAATTGATATGCACGACACAACAGAATTCATGAACAACTCAGTAAAAAACGACTGAACGCGGAAATACAGGCGTAGAAAAGCCACCTGAAAGGAACTACTACCGAACTACCGCACAAGTATTCGCAAATTGGTTCAGTTAATTAGGCTGCACACTTGTGTCTTTTCTTTCGCATATGCCTTGAGCACATCTTTGATAGCTGTTTGACTTTAGTGTCCTCACGCCGGGCCGGTTTGCGGCCAGTCTTAATTTCTGGGTACGTTCAGTGGAAGAGGAAAATAATCAACATAATTATTTTTTTATATTCGATCAAGTTCGAAAATTTCCTATCAAATTGGTAATGTTTCTATTCTTTAACCTCCCTTCTAAAATATTATAACATTTTATAAAACCACCAATTCATGGCCAATTTCCCAGAGTGGGTGTGAGCCACAGTTGAAGGTGAACAAGAACAAGAACTGTGCTTAAATGTAAATAAAAGCGCACTGTTAATATTTCCATTAACAGACCCCATCTCAATTTCAAAATGTTATAAACAAGAGCCCATTCCACAAGTTGAGTCGCTTAAATATTTGGGGATAATTTATAATGGCAAGCTAAACTGGATTCCTCACATAGAGAGTATTGCATCTAAGGCACAAAGTGCCTTAGGCATACTACGCAGTCTGAGCAGCAGGCGATATGGAGTACGTAGGGACACAATGGTGATGATATATAAAATGTACATGGGCCCAATATTAGAATTTGGGTGTGTATTGTTCTCAGGTGGCCACTTAAGCCTCTGATTATGCTGGAGCGAGAAGCCTTGCGATTATGTCCAGGGCTCCCTAGGTTTGTAGCTAACAATGTTATGTATCAGGAAGCCAGATTGCCAACATTGCCTTGTCGATTCCGCATCGTAACGGTGCAGGCATTTTTACAATCTTGTAGCTATCCGTTAAGACGGTCTGAATATGCTTTTATAAAAGACCAAGACTCCTTTTTTCTTGCTCATTTGCCACGTTTTCGTACAACACAGAATATTTTTGTTCAGAAGCAGCAAGACCGGATAAACGTGAAAGTTCGAGATGTGCCTGCAGCAAATGTGTCCAATCAGAACCTAAAGGTAGAATATGATGAGATTGTCCCCTCTAAACCTAAATTTCAACCATACAGGGTATTAAATAGCCGGCTGCAAGATTACCTTGCACACGTGGAAACAAATAATGTAGTAGCCACAGACGCTTAATAGACGAAAAGGCAGGAGTAGGCATTTACTCCCCTTCGCTTGGCTGGTCATTTTCATTAATACTACCGGTCTTCACCCTCATTTTTGAAGCTGAGCTCTTGACAATTATTCTAGCCTTGCGTAAACTAGCTTTGAACGCCCATCGCGCAATAATAATAACAGACTCCATGTCAGTATGCACGTCCCTTAGAGCTTCATCAAAATCAACTGCCCTAAAGACGTTTCTGACGCTAATTCCTCCACAGCTGAAGCTCTTAAAATTATTATGGGTACCTGGCAACTCTGCATTAGAATTAAATGAAATGGCTGACTCACTAGCGCGAGCTGCATTGAATGGTCCAATTCTTTCTGTCCTTCCTGTCGTGGCCAGTGTAACTGCGATAAGATATAGAAAAGTTTCACTTCGTGCAGACGCCATAGAATTAATAACAGCTAGGACAGAATTTAGTGATTTAAAATTTCCGTGGAAGGTCCAATGGTGTCATACTACACAAATGGAAGTATTAGTAACTAGACTACGATGTCGTGTGCCCCCGTTAAATCTATATTCACACAGGGCTGGTCTGGCGATATCGCCCCTTTGTCACTTTTGTTTAGAAATGGAATCAATAGAGCACTATTTTTTTATCATGTCGCCGATACAGATTACTCAGAAAAAGACTTCTTGATATCCCATTCGCTAACTTGGGGCTGAACTTCACAACTGACAATGTGCTTTCCTTCGGTGCTTCAACTCTGGGCTTCAGCCACAGGAATGCGTGTGATGCCGTCTGTAGATACCTTCACGAAACAAAACGAATTTCCGCTTGTATAAGTAATATTATAGTACAAAAAAAGTTGTAATATTATTTTTATATTATTGTGCTTCTTCTCATTATTACTTTTTTTTCTAATTCCTATTCGGGACAACGATTAAAGTGCCTGATCTGAATGTTCGAAACACTATTATTGCACTCTTTCGTTGATGCGTACGTTTCTTATTACTATTATTTATTTATTTATTCTTTTTTATTATTGGTATCAACATTTCCAATACTCAAAATACTTTTAAAAACTTTCATAAGATGAATTCTAGGCCGATTCCCTAGAGTGGGTATGAGCCATGCAGTAGAGGATACTACTACTACTACTACGGTCAGCGCTCTATTTTGGGCCACGAGCTAGGCCCAGAAGAAGAAGAGTGTTCCCGAGTGCACACGCCCTGCTCTGCGACTTGCGACCTGATCAACGAAGCGATCAAACCGAGAAGGGATGCGTCGAAGCTCCGTGTCCCGAGACGAGAAGAGCAAGACGCGACGTCGCTCTCGAACAAGCTCTACGAGCTCCAGCGGACGAGAGTCTTCGCGGAGATCTTCGTCCTCCGGTGAGCGCGAAGGGGCGCGCAAGCGCCACTCCGACCCTGTTCCGGAAGCCACCGCGGGCGCCCCGCTGCCATCGGCGCTACCGACAGGCACAACATCCGCCACCGGGTCGGTCGCCGATCCCCGCGGAATCGAAGCTCCAAAGAGCAAGCGAAGACTGTCGTTCTACGGCGACGCCCAGCACAGTGCACCCGATGCCACGACATCTCAAAGGCAACGAGACGGTAGCGCCGAACATCGTAAGTGCGAAGTGGCCGACGATCCTTCGACCGAAGCACGCTCTTCTCTGAAAACTGCAGTCACCGACGGGCGCCCAGCGTCAGCGCACGCAGCCGCTGAGGAGGGTGACGAGCTCCCTCCTGGCGAACGTAACGCTTCGCAGAAGAAACAGACAGCGAAGCCCGCGGCTGCTCGCATATCCGCAGGCCATACCTCGTCCATAGCTTCGAAAAAGGAAACAGCGGACGTCCCGATGACGCCTGAAGTCAGCAGCGAATTGTTACCGCCAGATATGATTAAGACAAGGACACGCCGGGGCTCTTTGGTGACGCTGTCCGTGCCTAAAGCCAGCCTCTCAAGAGGCGGCTCCTCTGTAAAGGAGTCGACGCAGGACTCGGGGTCTCAGCGCGAACCTTCCTTCAAGTCGTTCATACAAGGGCTGAAGTCGCTCAGCACAGAACGCCACGAAGAGCAGCAGAAGAGGTCACGTGCCAGCAAATCTTGGATATTGGACTCTTACCACGTGAGTGACACCATATTCATTTCCAAATCGAACACTGCGACTCACACGCGAAGCTCTTATTACAGCCTTTGGCAGTACGAAGCTATGAAACAGTGGCTTCAGTGTTAGACGTGTCTGTTGTGGAGTTGCAAAGTTCAGCGCATCACGTGTTTTCATTCTCCACAATTTTCACGACTTATTTGTGCTTAGGTATTCTATTTAAAATAGGAGCATGTCCAAGTTCTATTACGCTTGGCCATACAGTTTCATACTACAAAAAAAAATTACTTCAGATCCCACGTATTGTGGGAGTCGATGTCATGCGAAGCAGGAGGCGAGTAACAATCGCGAACACGGGGTGCCGCTGGAACCGACGTTTCGACAAGTGGACTTGTCTTCGTCAAGGCTGCAACTGCTTGTTGCAGTTAAATTTACAGTCCACTGGGGACATGCCTTGAAGACATGTACCCTTGTCGAAATGTCGGCTCCAGCAGTACCCCGCGTTCGCGATTTTTTCATCTCTTCAAGCTTCCGTCTTCCCCTGAACTTCTGTCTTTTTTTTTGGTCCGCAATGAAATACATCGCGTTTAAAGTCAGAGAGAAATCTGGCGCTGTGATCGTTCAACCACCATAGGAGTGATGGGAAGAACAGCTTCGGATCAGATTTCGTTAGCTAGCAAACTGCCAACAAGTCTTTTTCGCCAGTTTCAATTTCGCTGTGTATCCTGCCGCTATGCATGCGGTGTTCTCTTGCGTAGGTGTTGAGGTGCGGCGCAAGGCACTCAAGCGGTGCCTTTGTTGTTGAAAGTTGCAGGAGCATGCTGTCTCTTGGTTTTCAGCGACGTTGCGGCTTTGCAAGTCGTATTCAACAGTTTTAGCAAAGCGTCGTTCACGCACCGATCCACACAGATTCTGGCCTCCCGAACCAATGCAAGGAACGGCATAGAGTTGATGGTCTTTTCACGACGCGGTCAGCTTGGCTGCAGAACGGCGGCTAAACGAAATGGACGCACCGACGCAGTCCGCTGAGTCGGCTTTAAAGCGGAGCGTGCCACATCAGACGATACGTTTAGTGTTCCTCACTCGATACATTAGTTTAGTTCCAATAAATAGGTTATGTGCACTTCCCAGAGAAGGAGATGGATCTTTGTTTTCACTGCTGTAAAAAAAACCATTACGTGGTAATCCCAAATCTGGAACAGCATTGCAGAACAACGAGAACAACGCATACCTTGGTGGTTGAATATCGCCAGACTTCACTCCAATCTCACGGTCACGCAAGCTTCATGCAGTAAGCTTACGTACGGAACGATGGAGCAAATTTTAATTGGAAATAACTTCACACCACTTTGTTTAAAGCTTGATAAACAAGTGCCGCAAATCCCAAGAACGAAATGCATGCGAAGCAGATCTGAAACCTGGATCTCCTATCATTCCCATGGTTGTCTGACTAGCGCCGGATTTCCCTCTACTTTTTGTAGTATCTATATTTCATATAATATCTATATTTTATAGTATCTTTTTGTAGTATAGAAGACCTATGCACTTGGTCCTTGCATAGCTTCAAGAGGTCAGAAAACGCGTATATTAGCAAACCCCTTTTTTGAAAAGAAATTTTTAACAGTGAGAGGGCGTTGTGCTATTCTCGCTTATTTTATGGTGCATCGTACTATTACGAAGAAAATAATACCGAATGTCGAAACAGCGTTTTAGCTTTGCGCACAAGACCGCACTAGGCGAGAACGCTATGTCTAGAAGCGCCGGCACTGCCATGGCCTCCGAGATTTGGCGCGACGGCAGGTTTCGCTGCGGCCGTCCCATTTCACCGGCATTTTAATATTTGCGTCAGTAAAGTGACTTGTTGGGCGAGTTGGTTCATTCTTACGGTAGAATAGCGCAAATACCACGACGAGAGAAGATGGGAGACGAACAAGCGCAAACTATCAACTGATTTTATTCGAAAAGCACACACATATATAAACGAGCAAAGTCATAGTCACGAGTCACCTTGGCAAACACTAAACTCTATTAGTGGCAGGCGTTCAAGTAGTCTACCTCTGTGGCATGCAACGTGATAGATGGCCTCGCTACGGATGCCTCGCCCGATCTGTTAATGAAAAAAGCCTCCTCAATTTCTCGCGCAACCTTCTCTTTTAATCTTGAGAGTACCTTAGCTTCTGATAGCAAGGGTGCGCAGCCGCACTCCCTGCAATGTAAAGACAGATTAGAACAAGGTGTTCCCCTCAATGAAGCTTTACGATCTAACAGTCTGTTGTTCACACATCGTCCTGTCTGGCCGACGTAGCATTTACCACACGATAACGGTGTATCATAAACTACCCCTCTGCCTATCAATCTGACACCTGGTCCGACGTATAAAGGGCCATTTCCAAAGCAGTTCCAAGCACTGACTTAGATCTGGTGGAATACTTCACTACCACGGAGAATGCCTGGATTTAAATCCAGTTTGAACAGTGTATTTTTTTTTACCGCAAGGCTGCATATAACTAGGTCAGTCGTAACTCCCCGAAGAGTAACTCTGCTAACAGAAAACGCCTAGCCCAGGTATACGCCACAGACGTTGGGGAGTCCCCGCTAACCACCACGATTCCACTAAAAAATTGAGTTGTCCGCAGAAAAAACCGTGTGTGCCACAGAAATTAGGCAAACCCCACTACTCACCACTGGTCCACTAAAGTGTAAATTGTCGTGAAACTGAGAATGCGGCAGAAAGACGCATGGTGCTCAAATGGCTCCTGAAGACCGTGCACGAAACTTCAAGGGCACGCGGCAAGGCAGACAAAACGAAGCATATTGCAGCAAAAAGACGCATACTGCTCAACTTCAAATTCGAAATTAAAAATGGACTTTTAAAAGGGAGGCTAACTTCATGGGCTACTTTCTGCGTCTTTCTGTATACCTTTCATGAAATTCTGTGCCTCTCTACTTTTCATCAAAATTATTTATCACATCCGTCCATGTGCAGCACACCGTTGGCGACAGACAACATCGCCAACAAACTCGGCTGATTTTTGCGACCTCACGACAGCTTACGCTGCAAAGAATATGCGGACTTGTATCCTTCAGAAAGTATGTCCTCTTTATATTGTGCCTAAACAACTGTGCCCTGCACATTCACCCACATTACGCAATACCTTCGCTCTAACCACACAACCACTCATCCTACTTGGATGCAAAAGGCTATGTATAGTTTTGGTATCACGAATAGTTAGATGCTTTTTGTTGTTGTTTCATGACGCAGGACCACCGTTTATCGCGGATTGTGGTCACAGTAGCTGGCATACCTGTCAAAATGAAGCACGTCCTCCTGATGGCCATTCTAATACTGATGGTGGCAAGCGTCATAGCCGCCATCATCCTGTTCACACGAGAAGAAGAATCGGCTCCGACGAAGCCTTACTGCAAGACCAGAGGCTGTCTTGTCCACGCCTGGCGTCTTTCCAATAAGCTGAACAGCAGCCTCGATCCCTGCCGAGATTTCGGCGCTTACGTCTGTTCTGCTTGGTCACCACCAGAGGGCTACCTCGAGCACTCCAACTCAGCTATGGATGACGTGCGCAAGTCGTGGTTCCCGGGGTTCGAGCAAGTCCTCAAAGAAGGCTCCAAGGAACTTCGCGTCGGCAACAAGGCCCTCAGCATGTATGCTACGTGTATGGGAGAAAGTAAAGAGTATGGCTCGAACATCGACGTTTTCTGGAAGTTCCTCAATGAATGTCGACTGTCCTGGCCAGACGAGCCGCAGCCTAGTGACACTAGCGCTCTCGAAGTACTGATGACGCTCGCGTTAAAGTGGCAGGTTCCACTGTTCTTTCAAGTAAGGATACATCGCTTGGTGGCCCGAACAAATTGGCGTTTATTGTTAGAACCGGGCTCACTTATACCGCTCATGTACCAGCATCATCTCACGATCAAAAGTACCGGTGCGTACGCCAAGTACTGGGCTTCGTTCTTCTATATCCTTAGAGAAAACTATGACGGGAATTCGATAAACCACACGCTCATAGACGCAGCGATAGCGCTGGAGGGCGACGTCTTCAGAAGGCTGCTCGTGGCTATGCAATCACCTGTAGTAAGCCCTGTACTGGTGCAGATCGCAAAGATTGGACAATACACACGACCGCTCGAGTCAGAGCAGTGGCTGGACGCTTTAAAGAAGGCACAGCTTGAGCCTGAGGTCAGTTCCAACGACAAAGCTTCTTATAGGCCGACGAAAACTTCTTCCATACCATGGCTGTCTTAATGTCCTCGTACAGGGAGACGCAGCTACTGTCCTTGATGCCTGGTCATGCGTGCAGCTGCTGGCACCGGCAGTGGATTTGCGACTCTTGAGGAGCCGGTACGACCAAGGCGTCATACTGTATCGACCGTACTTCTGCGAACGATTCGTCGAGACTGGCTACCGCCTCTTGGTGATTGCGCTCGGCTCCGTGTCGCGCTTTTCGAGACCCGAGCGCGCCGCCGTCTCTGCGAAGTTCGACCACCTGGTACAGTCGGCACCGGTTTTGGTGAACGCCACGGACTGGCTCGACCGCGAAAGTCGCCAACTGGCCGCCGAGAAGCTGTCTTCGACGCGCCTGCAGCTGTGGCCCCCGAATATTTTCTTACGGAACGAGGAACTCGAGGGCGTGTACGCGGATTATCCCAGCGCCGAACTGCCGTTCGCAGAATACTGGATCCAGTCGAGTCGCCGCGCCGCCGAGACCTATCGTACGCGCACCGACATCGACATACTGAGCTACGCGGTCAACTATGCGCTGCCGTACCTGCAATATGATGCTGCAAGCGGCTCTGTAAAGGTAGCGCTCGGCGCTCTTTCTCCGCCCCTTTATTACCCCGACGGAAACAAGGCCATGTTCTACGGGGGACTTGGCTTTTCAATGGCGGTACAGCTGGTCGCATCACTGGACAGGCAAGGACTGCGTTGGCACCCAGACGGCACATTCGGGGACTCCTTCTTGTCCAAGTAAGCATCATTTTCATTTTCTCTTATTTCACAAGGTTAAACGCTAACTGCAATGATATTAAATGGGCGTAAAAGGCCCTGTTTAGTTTCATATAGTGTTTGAAACTTCCCGGTTCAAAATGTGCCGTTCCGAATCTGAGATGAAACGCTTTAAATGTTGTAAAATTTACTGAAAATAAAAAAGAAACGCCGCCATCATTATTGGTCGTCAGACGCTACACACGACCTAGAGTTCGCGGCTTCCCAGAACGACTTCCGAAATGAGGTAGCACCCGCAGTTGCCCGCGGTGCGCAAACATCTCAGTGGCGGCGTGCTGGGACTTGCATCATAACGACGCCCACTAAATTGTCGTGCCGGTTTCTTTCGTGCTGCATAAAACTATAGAGACCACTCCACTCTGCGAAGTGGGTGACTAGAGGAGCTGACGGGCGCCATCCCCCCCCCCCTCCCCATCTCTGCTCTCGTTGCCGTTCTTCATAAGCTCGCTGCTCCTCGGGTGTTCTCGGAATGCGCGGTCGCCCCGTACTTGCTGCGGACGACCGTGCCAACGCAGCATCTTGAATATATATATATCTATATATATATATATATATATATATATATATAATCTTATATATATATATATATATATATATACCTTCCTTGGCTTCATTATCTGCTGGTTTCCGTTAAGGTTGTACCGACAAGGAAACCGAGCCCTTAAAATTCCCCTTCTTTACTTCGACACTGTGTAGTTCGCGTTGAAAAAAAATGGCCTCAGGCTAGTGGTTTTGTGCTTGGTATTGAAAAGCGAATGCTTATACCGGCGTGTCTTCATAAAATGGACGGTGAAACACTTCGTAAGTTAATCAATAAATAACTTTTCGATTCACACACGGTGTGCAACGCTGCGGAAGATATGAAAAGGTTCGACTGTCAAATCGCGCTTCTAGCGAGGAGCTTTCGTATAGTTGCAAATGCTGCCGGTGGTCGAGCACGAACCTGCGAGGGAAAGCTGCAAGTGAAAAAAAAAAAAACATTAACTGAAAACAAAAAACGCAGAAGGATTGTGGATAACGCTTCACAAGCCGTGTAAAAGACTTTGTTCTATTACTATCCTAACGTCACTCTACGAGCGACAGTTTCAAGTATTTATTGATAAATGTCCCGCACAATTTCTTTGTGCCAGCGCGGCTAGTTCAGCGTTGGATGCTATGCTTGAAACGGAATACATAGTGTCATTATAAGGTGTCTTACGCCAAACTTAATTTCGCTAACAAAAACGATTGCACTACAGTATTTGTCTTATGCGCAGCGCCGCTGACCGGGCCTTCGAAGACAGAGACGGCTGTCTGGAGGCTGCACAGAAGGGCCCCGTCGACGTCCCACGCGGCTACCCGACCCGGACTGGCTCCAGGGCAAGCGTCTTTCCCGAGATTCCCGCGCTCGAGGTCGCCTACGCTGCGTACAGACTCTCCATCACCGACAACGAGGACGAGAGACGGCAGGCACTCATCCGGAATATCTCGGGCGATCAGGTGTTCTTCATGACCCTGTGCTACATGACGTGCAGCCTACCTGGAGTCGTGGGTCCGCACACGGTAGACTGCAACAAGGCTGTCAGCAGTTCGGAGGCATTCGCACGGGCTTTCCAGTGTCCCCAAGGATCAAGGATGAACCCAAAAAGAAGTGCATGTTCTTCAATCGATGAAGGACATCTGCCAAAAGACCTGTAGATAATGGGCGTGGCAGTTCATCGTGCCCCACTTATACGAACGTATACCCAATTTGTATATTTGCGTGTGGAACTACCGAAATGGCTTTACTTCGCTTCGACAAAAAAAAAAAAAAAAGATGCTTAGAAGTTTGGCGTGCTCAAATAGTGATGCATTTTCTTGGAACGTTCTGATGCCCGCGTGAAAAACAAGAACACTCCCTTTGTACGTGCTGCCACTGCCCAGTTTCCTGAGCATTATTTTTTCTTCGCCCGGCATGGTTAAGCTCTTGGCCATTTCAACCTGGAAACTACTTATCGTTCCTTAATTGTACTGTAGCTATATACCTCAGTATTTTACTTGAAGAAGGCAGTCGCATTCCGCCTGCTATGCGTGGGGCATATGTTGAAAATCTAATGAGCTTTGGCATGGTATCAAACGTAAGTGCAGGGATATGCCAGTGAATGATTTCGTTCGTGTAGAGTACCTGTGGCGCTGCGATCGTGTTAGGCTATTCCGTTATTTTTATGTAAAATACATGTACGATTTCTGATATCTTTTTGTTAGAATTGTTACCGAGTGTCGATCACTAAGGCTCCAGCAGTCTCAGTAGCGATCGACAATAATACATAGGGAATACAGAATCCGTATGTAAATTTAGTGCAGTTCTAGCATCTTATGTCTTGACCTTTGGCATTGATTGACTGGTTCACTTTAAATTGTTGCTGCTCGACGTTTTTCCGTAAGTTTAATGCGTCGTTGGCCTTGTCATTTTTTTCTTTTTATCTTTGGGCTCTTGTATTAATGGGTGAGGGCCACTTGAGTCTTTATTAGTTCTTCTGACATATATATGCCTAAATAAAAAACTAGAAAGGCAGGAGTTCAGGGGAAGACGAAAGCTGAAGAGAGAAATCGTGAACACGGGCAGGCAGTCGCCGGAGCCAGCGTTTGGACAAGCGGAAAAGTCCGCTTGTCAAAGCGTGGCTGCAGCGACACCCCGTGTCCGCAAAGAAGCATCATAAAGAGACCATGCACAGTATCATTCATGCCACAGCTTCCTGATGAATCTCATCAAATATCTCTGACGTTCATACACATGGTGTCACCTGGAGTCGTCAGCGGCTCGGTCCTAACGGCAACAGGTCACTGTTTACTCGCACGAGAGTTTGCTTCCAGGATGCATTATTCATTAGCCCTTCATAATCACGAAGGATATAAGCTCCTCTCAGAAAAAAAGTCACAGTTTCGACGCACGGGCGAAGCAATGAATGCGATAGCAAGAAATTGGAATGTCACACGAGGACGAGAAGCCGCTCGATACTTGCAGCGCGCCGCTGAAGCACAAAGAAGGACGCCCGAAAAGAACGCACAGGCATACACAGGGAAGCGTGAAC
>NC_051178.1:139403977-139430779 GCF_013339695.2 Rhipicephalus sanguineus
GCTTCGCCTTGCTGGCTTCCCGAGAACCGACTTGCCGGTTGCATCATATGTGCGCAGCTGATATGTACGCAGCTAGTGCGTCGCGTAAGCAATTAAGCGACGCACTAGCTGTAGCGTACAGTACAAGGGAGGAATATGCGAAAAGGCGGGCGTTTCACGTAGGGCATATCACGTGTTCAACACACCTAACAAACGTATGCACGTCCAAGAATACCATCTTCGCTAAACTATGAGCCAATCAAATTTAATAAGGATGTTCATTTTCGATTTTCCCTTTGTTTTCTTGGTCAACTTGAATGCTCATGCACGCAAGAAGAAATGCGAGACGGCGTTGGTAATGAACGTGCTAATACCTGTTGCACTTGGTGAAGATAGGCTGCTGCTGGCACCTAGCGAACGGCTTGGAATTCTTGATGCAGGCGTTCGTGCAGCCTTTCAGCGAGCTGAAGCGGTTCGGACTGTGGTTGCACACAGAAAACCTGTTCACGGTAGGTGGAGTCGCAGTAGTCGCGCTCGTACCGGTAGTAAAAGGACAGCTTCACTTCGGGACAGTATGTCTGTTGCGGCTCCCCGCAAGGGGAGTTCCTCTGCAAAGATGAAGAATCTTTAGTGCGGCGTCAACCAAAAACCCCAATTAAAACATTGTAGAGATCCCACGCGCACTCTATGAAGCGAAGCTTTCGGAACGCGGTTATACGAACTGTTCACCTTCTGCGACGCGTTTTGCGCCATCGTACATGTCTGTCCGGATACTCATTAAAGCGCGGAAATCCCTACCATATCACACGTGTGATCCAGGCAACCGCGAATTGCACTGTCTTCGATAACGGCTTACTCTACTTCACGCCATCGGCCTGTCCATTCGCGTTTTCTATTGCATTTCCTCCACGATCTGCTGTCCTTAATCGGCAAGAGGCCAAGCAGACGCATCCAAACCCAGGGAAAGAGGAGAGAATTAAGGCTTCACCTTAATATAAAAGTTATGTAATTGACGATGCGTAATCGTTTCACTGAAGTCATTTACCTACCATTTGTTGTTTTACTATGTAACTTAGCTGAAGACAGCGTAGGCCACAAGCACAATTGTACGGTTAGTACATGTGGGGCTGAGTATACAAGACGATCTGTAATGTGCGCATTGTCTTATCTGGCGAGATAGCTATTCGGCTAGACAGCAGCGGCGTACAGCCGCTATGTTCAGAAGTGTCCGGAAGGGTTCGCCTTGAAGCGTCGCTATAAAAGAGCAGTTCAATTTGGGCTGCTAGAGGTGGAGCATTTTGATGGCGATATTACATGTTTAGGGCCCAATTATCTCGAATTGGCCCATTACGCCGGTAGCAGGCTTCCACGACGAGGCATCGGCTAGATAGTCGGCCAGAAGGGGCGCGCGACAGATTGGAATAGGATAACGAAAGTCCGCACGCTTCGAACGAGGATTGTACTTTGGAAGCACACATACACTCACCTGTCTGTCTTCCGAACCACCTAGCGCCCTCTTTGTCTGCCATCGTTTGATTTTCCTTACTGGCCGACTGTGTCAGTGCTTGTTTCGGTAGTTTGTGCTGCTTCCGGGAGGAGCCTTGGCTTGAGGCTTTGCCGCTGGAGCTGCCGCGGACCGAGCGGAGGAAACGGGCTTAGGCTGTTGGGGAGCATCGAGATGCAGCGATACCTCTTTCGGCGCGTCGGTGTTCTCGTCGCCTGACGAATCGCCGTGTCCAGCATTGCTCAGATTCACCACGATGAGAATCACGATGGTCAAGCAGAGCGCACCGATGGCGAACAGGACGATGGAACGTAGTAGGATCGAGCTCGTCTTTCTGCCAAGCTTGTCGGAGCTGCTGCTTTTCTCGGAAGGCACCAGTTTGGCGGCAGAGCCGCGGGCCTGCATCTGCAAACCTTCGCCATAGGCGGATCTCTGCGCCTGGTTCATGCCGACGCGCCCCATGGCCAACGGGGCGGCTGCGGGCCGCCTTTTGTAGCCGGCGTCGTAGTACGGACGCCAGTCCGGTTCCACTTCTTCCATCATGGTGGACTGACTTGTGCTGCGTTGGTAATGTAAGAAAGCCTTCCGCCGTGTCAAACCGGAAATAACCGCGACCAATCACCGTTCACCGGTGCAGCGGAGTCCTGGTTTTGCAGGTCGCCGTTCACCGGTGCAGCGGAGTCCTGGGTTTGCACGTATAGGAGATATAGTTTTCAGTCGGGTTGGGTTGCTATACCTAGTTACAACCTAAGAAAAAATGACAGCTCTGCCCACAGAACCGCGGCGCGCCTGCTCTTCAGCTGTGAAAGACAGTCGTTCTAGCTGGTTTCCGCTCGAACCGTAAGTGATTTTTCTCGGCTAATGTAAATGCTACGCATGTTGAAAGTTAAAGGGGCCATGAAATCCGATTTGCGATCGTAATCCGTGTTGTCTGGGTGAATCCTTGTGCGTTATCAAACAAGCTGGAGAAATTTTAGTGCATTTAATCGAGTGCTCAATTTATAATTGAATATTTTTCTAAAGACGCCAGCGGCCTGAGAGTCCGGCAACACTGGCGCACTCGCGAGCCCTGACGTAACAAGAAGCATGCTGTGCGAACGTCTGCATTGCGTCGAACGATGTTGTTCCCTGGTCAGCTGCGCGTGCAACCGAGCCATTTCAACTTTCTTCAGCTTGGCATTGAAAGTGACCGATTTGTAGCGGCTGAATTTTTGGTAGAAGGCAACAGCTCCGCTCCACGCAGCACACGACTTCACACACGCCATGGCAAAATGGCGGTCGCCGATGGTGGGCGGAGTTTACAGCTGGCGACTTCTAGGGTTTAGTTTACGCGGAAATATTCTTGTAGAGTGCATTGTCCATGTATGTATAGATACAATAGACCCCCTACTTCTATTTTTCGCTGGAAACCGCAAATTGTTGGGTGATCGTGTCGTGGCCCCTTTAAAAGATTGTCGTTACTACCTAAAACTTTAGGTTTAACTAAGCACTAATGTCATCATCGGTGCTAGGACGTTTAATCAAATTTACCAGGACATTCTTTTGGGAAAATTACCAGGACCAGTGAAAATTTACCAGGACGTTCTTATGTTTCTGACGTGAAACCATAATGAAAACCATCAGATAATGAATCCAAGGAAGGTATAGGCGACGTTACTCGTACTGTTTTAAGTGTATTGTAGTAATTGTGATATAGGTGTGAAGAAAGTAAAGTGGACGAAAAGATAACTTGCAGCCGGCAGGGACCGAACCTGCAACCTTCGGATAACGCGCCCGATGCTCTACCAATTGAGTTACGCCGCCGTAGCTCAACTGGGTAAGTTGCGAAAGGTGAAAACTGACTCCCTGCAAGATTTCGACAGAGGAGGAAGGCAATACTGTCATACTGCTCCGCACCCCCCCCCCCCTTCCCGGAAACACGTTATGGAACCACATCTGTGCAGAAGTGACCCAGAGCCGTTCACTACAGCACGTTCTATACCTCTTGTCTTCGTCGTGGAAATTGAAAACAAGAGATCCCGCGGCAGATTTTAATTGTAGGACATCTACTGATTGAACAGTAGTAAACTAAAATTGAAGGGGAAAAAACGATCAATTACGATTCCCTTACACTGCGCCTTACGCGAAACAGCGTCAAAACTCTGAATTGGCGTCATTCAGAAAGCGACGTTGCAATCTAAATTGCGGTAGCTGTTCAATTAGTATGTGGACCACGTTAAAAAATCAGGAGGAAATGTCTACAACCTGTTCGCAAGAAAAAAAAAAGACATGAAAAGAAAAGTCTACACACTAAAACTGCGCCCCGAAATATTAATCTGTACTAAACAGTACGATAGAAAGCGAATATAAGCTGCACTGCTGAGAATACATTGTCATAGTTCCTGCTGTCGCCGATTGCATATCGCTTTCCATGGCCGAAGTACTGAAAAATTTGCTAGAAGAAACGAGTGCGTAAACACTCAATAGCTGCGACGCATCTTCGAGTATTTTTGGTCCCATAAAACCGGCTTTGGTCAGCGTTACGTTTTCTCACCTGAAAGGTTGTTCGATGCGAAGGCCCTGCCTTGTTCGAGCGAAGAGTAATAACAATGATGACAGTTATTTGCGAAGTTGAAGTACACATAATATACAGCGTATTGCGAAAGCGCAATTAGAAACACGGCGACGTGGAATTTAAGGCTATAACAAAAGCTTGCGCGTGTCAATTATGTGGTAACAAAAATACGCCTGCATCAAATAGCTGTACGTGAAAATGAAAAGGAAAACGAAGGGAAGGGATCACACTAATTCGGTTCTTAGCCTGTAGTGGGCATTAACCATTCACAAAGAAACAAAGCAGCCAGCCAATGAACTAACTAATAATATTTTATCTATCTTCAAAATATTCTCCATTACGATGCTAGTTTTAAAGATCAGTAAAATTTCCTTCAACCCATTTCACCGTTGCATTCCATTAATTCTGCTATCGATTTGAATTGTTACTACTCTCTTCCGATGGTTTTCGAGGTGGTGCAGTTATCACGGTGAGATCTTCAGATTAGAAGCTGTTGTGGCACGGGACCAGGTCATTTGCAGGGGCGTAGCCAAGGGGGGGGGTCGTTTTTCAATTTTGTTGCACATATATACGCGCACACATGCACGCACGAACATACATGAAGTATGGTTGAAACCCCCCCCCCCGTTTCTGGCTACGCCCCTGGTCGTTTGCTTTGCATTAGTCTGCCATTAAAAAATTAGCGTAGCTTGCACTGAGCTGCGCAAGGCTGGGTCACTGCAGAGCTGGTGGGCTTAGGCTTTTACCCTCTCACCTCTCTTTTTCCCACCCCTTGCTATACTATACTATACTATACTATACTATACTATACTATACTATACTATACTATATTATACTATACTATACTATACTATACTGTACTGTACTATACATGGCTATGCTTGCTCTCGCCAAGGATTTTCTTTAACCAAGAATTTCTCTCTCCCTCTCTTTATTTCTCTCTCTCTATACTCGTTCTCTCGCCCATCAGAGTTATTGCATCCCACGCCGGAGAAATGGGCGCACGTGTTCTGGGAGCGAAGCAGAAGACGTCAATGAAAAAGAGAGCGCGTGCCGGTTCATGATGACGATAATTTTTTATTTACGACACACTTCCAACCTCGAGCATAACAGCTCTGCTGTAAAAAAAAGAAAAAGAAAAGAAAGAGTTGTCTTAACATGCCACTAAGCGCGGCAAGACAAAAAAAATTACACCATCTCCCGCTAAAGGGGACCATGAGGCGATGCGAAGCAGCGTTTCGGCATGTCGAGCACGCGTTTCAGAGGGGGAGTGGAGAGGGGGATAGAGAGAGCGGAGAGGGGGGTGAAGAGAGAGAGGGGAAAGGGGAGGGGAGATAGAAAATGGAGAGGTGGAGGAGATGGGAAGGAGAAAGGGGAAGGGAGCGTGGGAGTGGAGAGGGAAAGAGGAAGAGGGGAGTGGAGAGGAGGTGTGTGGATAGGTTTTGCGCATGCGCAGTAAGTTTGGTTACGCCGCACACCACCACCACCACTGGTTTGTACTCCGCCATAAGATGCTTCGCATCTAATAACTCCGGCCGTACGATTCTTGGCTCATCCTCCTTTGTGGGGTACGCGTCTTACAGGATTAATCTTTTTTTCTCATTTAAGTACATTTGACTAAAGCCTTAAAGGGGTCATGAAGCACCCCTTGGGCTTGCTGAAAAAACACATCCTGTGGAAAGCTGACACGGCTATGAACTGCTCTGCCAAATATTACAGTCGTGCGCGCCGCGTAAAGGCCACAAGCGGAGCGCGAAGTTGCCGTTTCCCCAGGCACCCTCATTTCAAACAGAGGCCGGTTCTCACTCTCGCCGGTGGGCGGGGCGTCTGCATGTTGACGTCGCGGATCTGCCTGTTTACGTCGCAAGAGACATAGCATGCTTATTGGCCGATAGCCGATGTAAATCGAGAGCGGCGTTCGGATCAGATGCGCTTCTTGCCACGGGGTGCCGCCACTTGCCGGCGCCGCGCTCCTCAGTACATGGTAGCCGCACTCGCGCACGCGAATCACAGCGGGAGAGCGATCGCGTTTCATGACGCGCGCTGACGTAACTTCTTTCCCCCGCGCCATCCCTCCCTATGTAGCTTCCAGTGCGCTCGTCGGCACGAGAAAAGAGAGAAAGCGCTGGGAGCGTGCGCCAAACCCCCGTAACTCCGCTCATTCTTGACGGATTCGAGAAATTTTTGCGGCAATCGATTCGGGAGGCAGTAAACTCCAATACTGAGGTCATTAGATCATTACTTGGAAAAGTGGTTCATGACCCCTTTAAGTGGCTCCTCAGACGCTGGCCCTGAAAAACGCGGCGTGCGGTGTATAACCTCACGTGACCTCTCAAGCGTTACATTAAAAATCAGGGTTCGAGCCGAAATCCAACCAAGGAAGTTTGCGCGCCGTTCATATGCTCTACCACAGAGGCACGCAAGTCCTTGAACCTGCCTTTGAAAACGACCTTATACATGGCATCATTTTGAACGAAGAGTTCGTTTAACACACGTAATAGTGCCTGGCATAAGCGCAGAAATGCCCTAGGCATCGCACCACGTGAAATGCGTAATGGGTGAGTGGTGCAACGCTTCCCACTCACTACAAAGGGCTCAGCCAACATTCATCATCATCAACCACAGCATCAACAAAGTCTGTACCTAGGTAGGTGCGCGTGTTCCCTTACAAACGCGTAGTGGTTACTTCGCTAAAGTCATGCACACCTTCGAAAAAGGCACAGAAGGACAAAAGTGCTCGCATGAGGCGTTCAAACGGTCGATCTAATGCGAAACATATGCACTATCGTGAGCCATATGAGCTAGAACAGCGATTTCAAGTTTATTCAACGATTACTTTTAATGTACTGATATGGATGTGAGGTACTGAATTGCGAGAGATACCTTTCCGCTTGAGCATTTAGTGTCATGAACACTTTCGCGCTTGCCAACTGCGTTTAGCCACTATGGCCTTTAAAACGTATATTCTGTTTTATATCTGTTATTCACGGATATGCTTGCCCGTTGCGGTTCATTTGTCTTACGCAAGTGCAGCCAAACCTGCAGAACCATTATTATTATTATTATTATATTATTATTATTATTATTATTATTATTATTATTATTATTATTATTAGTAGTAGTAGTAGTAGTAGTAGTAGTAGTAGTAGTAGTAGTAGTAGTAGTAGTAGTAGTAGTAGTGCGGTTTCGTAAACATCCAGTTGACATTTCATCCATCCCTGTTGTGGGTAGTACATCTCACGACTGAAGCCTCATCAGCATCGTAGTATACGCCATGCTCGAGGCTTGAAGAGCAAGAGTGC
This sequence comes from Rhipicephalus sanguineus, assembly GCF_013339695.2. Taxonomy (NCBI): domain Eukaryota; kingdom Metazoa; phylum Arthropoda; class Arachnida; order Ixodida; family Ixodidae; genus Rhipicephalus; species Rhipicephalus sanguineus. The sequence goes on from NC_051178.1 coordinate 139,411,317, forward strand.
GCCCTTCTCAATCGAAGTCACCGTCAATCTTGATTCCTTCAAGTTCACCTCAGCGATGGAACGCGACACGACAGCGCTGTGGCTTCCCCCCCAGCAGAGGCGGCCCTTCAGGAGAGAAAGCTTCTCATTTAGCGAAGAGGACTTCCGTGTGTCTACTGGCTTGGATCAGGTGCGTACTTTTGCAGCATGTGAAACGCACGTACTGTGTATTAACTGCAGTGCGCATTGCTAAAATGAATTTATGCCAGCGCGTTTCAAGAAATTGAAGTCCACGATTTGTGCGTTGAAGGTATTTTTCATGCGTTCCGCAATTATTGGTCAAAACATTTTCTGTCTTTTCACGGTCCTTCCAAATTCCTTCCATAAATAGTTGGTGAACACGTACTCAACCGCTATACAAGATACCTGCGCAGTAGTGTACAGCCACAGTGTAACGTGAAAAACAACGCCTCATAGCTATCCGAGCAGCTACTGCAAAAATGTGCGACTTCCAGCCTCCCTTGCCGACAGGAGGCATAGCCAGAAAAGTTTTTCGCGAGGAATTCAACCATACTTTATGTATGTTCGTGCGTGCGTTTGTATGTGTGCGTGTACATATAACCATGCAATATTAAAATTTCGGGGGGGGGGATTTGAATCCCCCCCCCCCTTACGTGCTTGCTGATACCCTCTGAGTTGCTTTCTATTGTCGGATAACTTCTTCAATGATATCTGAAACAGTCGTTGTGGCAGCCATCATGGTTGGTGAACAGGTTGAAGTCCTCCCTGAGTTTTAAACTATTACGCCCGAAGTTCTGCCAACTTTATACTGGCCATTTTTTCCCGTTTATGACTCTGCGAAACATCGTCACGCAAAGGTGTAAGCTGCAACACGTACAATAACTTATTTCCATGGCCGAAATACAGGATAACGTGCAGCCCTCACACTTCCGCTAAGCAGGACGTCTGGAAGGACGTGTATATTGTTAGTATCATGCCGTAGGGAAAAATAAATGGAAGTCCGGAGCACTGGCAATGAGAGGGAGGCACTAAGAGACAGTTTGCCATGCAGGTTATGTCTATGCGTCGCAGATTTATTTTAGGCAATGCACATTGCATTTTTTCACCACAACTGCGGCACCGGTCTTAGCTCTGCTACATCGCCGTTATTTTTGGCATCCTTGCTTTCTTGAAATTTTAAATGGAAGCGTGCTTAGATGGTAAAGTGTGTGCAAAACAAGGAACTTGTTACTTTCTGTTAAACGTTTGAAAAGAATGATAACCATGCGGACAAGGAGAAATCTTTATAGAGAAAAAAATTGAAGTGCGCGTCGGCAGGTTCCACCTTACTTCCAATCCGCGTCAGTAACGGAGGGAGGGGTTGCGGACAGGAACACAATTAGTGGGAAATTGACGACAGAAACGCCGTATCTGTCTATTTTTCTCTATTTTGATATGCCTGAGTTTCCCTCTATTTTACTGCTCCTAGCTCTCTCTACCGCAAATTCCCACCAACTAGCTCGACTTTGTGCGCCTGATTAACCAGCCTCGGTCAGATGCCCGCCAGAGACCTTCCAGATGCGTTGCCATCGATTAAATCTCGTTTTGTTTTTTTTTTGCTCCTCCCTTTCATACATTTTGTGCCAGCTGCGCTACCTATCACTATCGGTCAACACAACCCTTGCATTTCTCGTATCATAACCACGCACTTTTCAAGCTCGTCGAAACATCTGCCTCCCACGAGTTCCCGGGTCACCGTGTCCCTGTGTCATCCGCGCGTGTGCAGGTTCCGCGTGTTATCGTGCGCATGCTGACCAGCGTGGCGATGCTGTTGCTCTCTGCGGTGATCGTGGTGTGCATCCACATGTACGCGCGCAACGTGACACCCGGCCAGGAGTACGTTCCTCCAATGGAGGGAGAGCTGCGCAGGCCTGATCCGCGGAACCTGGACATCACGCTAGGCCCGCCGGACACGGATACTCCGGCACCTCACAAGGTGGCACACATGAGCGACTTAATGTTTATTCAGGTTCTGCGCGCGTAGCGCATTCTGCTAAAAAACACCAGAGAGGCAAAACTAGAAGATTAAATATTGGCAGAAGGAGCGAATGAAAACGTCCTCTGACTGGATAACTTCTTACGCTGGGCAAAGGCTTAACGAAAAAGAAGGATTGAAATTGTGCACTTTACGCGAAACACGGCGATTTACGAATAGGTATTGCCAAGAATGTTTCTCTTCATTTACACGGAAGGAAAATAATTAGCGGCAGTCGAGTTGTGGCGTAGAAACAGCAAAAGCTCTACAATTTACGAAAACGTGATAATCAGTGACTAAGGAAAACATGATAATCACTTAATTTTGAATAATTAATCAATACTTTTGATTAAAGTATCGATGGTCAATAAAAATTTGCAGTGGCTTAGCTCGGCTATGCCAGGATATACGTAGCATTAGCAAAGGTTCAGCTGATTATTCTTAGCTTTCCAGATTGTCTAGGATTATTAGCCTTCTTCTGTTCATTCTTCGTACGCTGAACCACTAATTGCCAGGCAACTACTTCGGGATCCGATGAGATAAGCTTCTCGGCTCTTCTGCGCCATCGAGCAACATTTGCGCTCTCCTTCTCCATGGCGTTACCCACCTGCAAATGCCAGTCAGAGGCGCTATCAAGCGGCCCCAGCGCAGTGTCAGACGGTGACTGCACAGCGAAGGCGAATAGCTGCGCGCGTGCCGGCGCCACTGTGTCTATGGCTACGACGTCACTCCTCTCGAATGCGGCGCAGACCAGCGGCGGCGAGCCGCGCGCGATGGTGGCGGAGTCTGCGCGCGCGCCGGCGCCAGCGTGTCTGCCGCGCCAACGACGCCACTCCTCCCGAACGAGCAGTCCAGCAGCGGCGAGCCGCGCGCGGCGGTGTCGGAGAGCGCGTGAGATGCCAGCTCCGGTGACCCAGCTGTGTGACGTCACTGATCCTCGCGCATGCGCAGCACGGCTCATGACACTCCACGCGAAATCGGCTCCGGCTAGGCAAGTGTAGCTAACGCTACAAAAACAGCAGCAGTCCTAAAATTGCACAGTCATTCAATTGGCAATGGCAAACACGAGGCAGCAACCAAAATTTCATTGGACAATAAGAGTGGCCATTTTTTATTTATACACACGCAGCTAGAAGAAACACTCGTTAGTGTCTCGTTTAAAAAAACCTAGCTTCTTATATCTACGGTTGCTTCCATTTTGCCATGGACGTGTACTATTAATGATAGCGGTAGCACGGAAAACTAGAACAACCAGAAAAACAATGAACCACGCGCTTATGTTTTACTCCCCAACCTCTTTTTGTCGTCTGTCATGCTGGAAACCCGATGCAAATGTTTTTGAAAATGGCAGACTTGTAAGAAATAATCATTAGTTGATTTTCAATCCGCGTTAATTGTTATATTGAATGCTGTACTAAAATAGGCACGTGCATTGTATCATGTTTACGTGATACGTGACTAAAGCTTGCTCTAAAACTAGAAAAACTGGCAGACGTTCAAACAACCTCGTTAAGGTAACGACTCAGATATCCTATTTTAAGATAGGCTATTTATAGCAGAAAGTATTGGCCCCCTGTTTACACATACACAGAAAATTTCCTGTGCTAGCCACTGAATAGCCTTCCGCAGTGGCAGTTTCCGTTCTAATGCCTAGATTTATTTCATATTCACTTGTTTCGATGAGCTAAGATGAAAATCGCGGCTGAGGCAGCCACATGAACTGTGAGGGTTTATTTGTACCACCGTGATTTCAGTAAGAGTTCAGTCATAGTAATTGCTATCATGGCTCTTCGAGATCGGCGATGTTGAGCCGTTGAGGAGGTTTTAGAGATGTCGCAACTATAGCTATGCAATTTGTGCAGCACGTTTCGCGATGAAGTTTAGTTGAACTGCCAGAACGACGCCCACCCATGTTGAAATACTCAAACCGTTTCCCCGTGGATATCGATTTGTTGGCGTTATGAGCGATGACAATCGACATTCACGTTTCTCACAGGCGCCCGTGGAGGTGACGGAGGCCCACACTGCTTTGGAGACACATAGCACTGCTTCAACGTTGAATAACGTTAAAGCGCAAGGTGTCAGTGCAGCCGGCGTGCCCCAGAAAGCGACGCCCAAGCTGACGCATGCACCATCTTCAGCGCATGCAGCCGTACGGTATCACTCGCCACTCGTGAACACGACGGCTGCAGCCAAGCACGACAAATGGAGACCACTCGCTTCCGTCGCAACTTTTCTTGGCCTGCCTGTACGTATACTACTGTCGAAGTAAGAATTGTGCAAGTGTTTTCAGTAGAAACCTTCAACGAACAACTATGCACTTGCTTATCAGGTTTTTAATAATAATAATTTCTCGAGTTTTACGTGCTAAAACCACGCTATAATTGCGAGGCACGCCGTATTGGAGGGTTCCGGAAATGTCGACGACCCGAGGTTCTTTAAGGTGTGCATAAACTTATGTACACGGGTGTTCTTTGAATTTCGCCCCATGGAAATGCGGTCGCCGTGGCTGGGAGTCGAACCCGCGCCCTCAAGCTTAGCAACGCGACACCCTACGTGCTGGACTACCATGGCGGGTACTTACCAGGCTTTCATGAACTACCTGAAACAATAGGGAGCTCATCCTGTCACCTGTCTTTCTCTTGACTTGCTTATATGTCCTTTTTCCCTCGTGGGTATGTCTTCTCAAAAGCAGTAACATCTATTTTTTTTTTTCCTTAGCAGTCGCTTTACGTCAGCTATGCAGTTGCTGCCTTGACGTGGACGAGTCGTCTTGTCAAAATTTTTTTCTCCTGTAACGTTTCCTATTCAATGACTTTTCATCATTTATGCAAAGCGTAATATAGGTGGGTTTGAGTCTAACGCATAAATGAATACGTCACTGCATATCACCTCCTTTGCATTTGCACTGAAAGACGATTTCTGCGCGTGCGCGCTTACTTTCATCATGGATGACTGTCGTTCTCGATAACCTATACGACTTCCTGTCCGCACAGACCAAAAGCGACAAGGATCATCTGGTCTGCTCCGCCGTCCACAAGTCCTTCTGCGGCAACGTCAGCGGGTCGCCGACCGCGCAGTTTTTCTACGATCCGGCCGAGAAGTCCTGCCTGTTGGTGACGGTGCAGAAGGCCCACGTCTGCAACCGGAGCCCGAACCAGTTTGCCTCCCGTCAAGAGTGCGAGGCGGCCTGCGTCTCAAGCGCACCGGCACCCGAGCCTCGGTGCTCGGAGCGGCCACGATTCGTAGCGTGCACGGCCGCAGACGTCCATAACCCCTGGTGGTTCCACGATGGCCAAGAATGCACGCCGTGGTCCTTCGCAGGTGGCAGGTCAGTTCATGGAGTAAACTGGCCCCCTGCTCACAAAAACATATTAAAAAGGAGGAAATGACAAAATTGCACGGTCACTTATGCTTTCGCCAAAGGCGACTGCAAGGCGAAAGCAATATTTTCTTTTTCTGCTTATTTTTCTTCTGTGTCGATTGTATTGATTGCATTCTTCTCAGTCTCGACATGTGCCCACACCTGTGAAGCCACTGGGTGAGCAAGTGACCGGTGTAACTTGATCGCGCGCTGCAAGGATCCTTCTACATGTCTGGCTGTCCTAATTTAAGCTTAGGAGAGGCAACAGCACTAATCTTTCTCAATCTGATATGTTCATTATCAACGCATTGGACCACCGCAAAAGCACGCAACACTAAAGCAAGATGTACAACAGAGCCAGATTTGAACGACAGTCTTGGCCCTGCTAGAGGTTGCCGGTTCTCATGTTCAGTGAGCAACCACAAAATTATCTACAGTACTAAAATGTACGCCAACCTAAACCACCGCAAGGAAAAGTGATTAAGAAGCTTTTAAAGGTTCACTACCGAATGCGTTAAAGAAACGCGCTTTATGATTTAGCCGCTGTTGATGAAAAAGGCACCGTCTTGTCGAATTATTATCGCACTTTGAATATACAGTGCAAAAAAGACAAAAATTCATTGTCAGTAAAAATTACAACACAAGTTACAACACGACTTCAGTGTTACCTCCATTCAAAAACAGTAAAAAAAAACGTTAATCAGTGGAAGAGCAAAACGTTTCACTGCTAACTAGATGCACGAAAGAAGAAGAAAGTTACGAAAAAAATTGCGGCAGAGATTATTGTTTAGTAACTTCGTTCCTCACGAATTGATATTGCAAATATCGCGATGGCAGGTGCCCCGTAGCCTCGGCTCCCGTGTTCAGCGCTGCTGTCGAGTGCAACGCGCAATGTGGCAGCGTCCAGAAGCGCCGTGAGCGGGGCTGCCTATATCCCGAGTCGCAGACGTGCGAGCCCGGCCAGCTTCGGCGGCCGTTCTTCGCAGTGCCCAAGGGCGAAGACGGCGGAGGGTTCGAGTGCCGCGAGGTCGAGCCGGAGCTTCTCGTTCGCCACCGCTGCTTGCTCGGCCCCAATAGGTTCGCCAGCTGGGAACAGTGCGACGAGACGTGCCATCAGGGCACGCGGAATCCATGAAAGCTTCTGAAGCTGCTTCCACTGTTCACAGAGAAACGAAGCCACATTCAAATAATGACGGTTCATCTTCACATTTATTTGCTTTTGAATAAATATACTTATACTCCCTCAGCTTTAGTGTTGTGGCCCTTTCATCGAACCTAGCTCTATGGTGCTATAGCTAACCATGCTTATGTAGTATATTTATCGCAAGTACGCTATTTACTTTTATTTGTTTATTTAGACACCTCAAGCGCTCTTTCAGCCATTACCTAGGGTCGGGAAAGAAAACTGGCGAAGCTTGCACTAAGCCGCGCAGGGCTTGGAACAGCGAAACTGGACGATTCTGAACACTAATCTAGTTCCTTCTAGGTTGTTTCTAGACTTTAGCTAGGGGATGCAGGTTGTTTCTAGGTTGCTTCTAGGTTGTTGATATGTTTTAGCTAGGTAATGCTAGGTTGTTTTTACGTTGATTCTCAGCGCAGAGAGGTTCGAGTTAAACCACAGACAGTCTCAGACACGACACGTATGTCCAAACTCCCGAGGCAGGAACCCCCGCTGAAACCAAGCGTTCGCACCTCTCGTAGATCTACGGGCACTCCGTCGTTGGCGTAGGCCTTCCATCGCTTCGGGTTTTTCTCGCAGCCGCCGTTGCCTTTCCCGTTACATAGTATTCTCTCGTTGTACGTACTCGCGGGGTCTTCGGCTCGCCGCCGTCGCTTTGAAGCCAATTTGTTGTTGGGCTAACTGTTGCCTTCTTCATTTTTAGTGGACCAGTGGTGAGTAGTGGGATTTACCCAGTTTCTGTGGGAAATTTCTGTGATGATGATAGTTTTTCGGTTCGTCGGACAAGGAACAATTTGCTACACAGCTTCGCCGTTAAAAGATCTCAGTTAGTGCGGACCCACTTAAACGCGTGCCCAATGAACTCCAATGACCTACAATATAATCCGCAGTCAGGCAAGCATTCCTGCCAAGCAAAGGTACTGAAGGTAAATTTATTCGTACTAGTGCTATGATACCCACCACTCGAGGTTAACAGCAGGCAACGTGATTCTTTTTCTATTCATTTTTCCTAGTGACCCGAGCTTAACTTTCTTAAAAATAAGCCAATGTACCCTGAATTTCGTAGGTGTCTTCACTTTATATATGAAGATTAAGAGAAGGAAAAAAAAAAGACTTATCTGTGCTCTGCTCTCGCTCTCTAAAATAAGCTGCCGCCCGTTTCATGGCCAATCCCCCGCAGTGGGTTGCGCCAAGTTGCCAAGGAACAACCAACCAACCAACCAACCAACCAACCAACCAACCAACCAACCAACCAACCAACCTTTCATTATGTGCCACTGTTAGACAGAACATCATGATAGTGGTTTTCCTACTTCTTGTGCTTCAAATCTGCACATCACTTGATTCGCACATTTCTGACTGCATCACCACTCCTTATTTGATTTCTTCTTTAGTTCATTTGTTTGGCCTTTGAATATATATATATATATATATATATATATATATATATATATATATATATATATATATATATATATATATATATATATATATATATATATATATATATATATATATATATATATATATATATATATATATATATATATATATATATACCAACAATGCGTTCGGCCTGCGCAGCCAAATTATTCTCATCCTCTGAATAAGGGTGCCGATGATGTTGATGATGATGATGACGATTCTTTCTTTTTTTTTTTAATGGCGCGTATTCCCTAAGTTGGATGGGCAAGAAATCGTGTGGCAAAGGTCGTGTGGCAGATATATCTGATACTTCCAGTGTTTCTCATATTGAAATAAAAAAGGCATCTGACAAGCCGAGAGAGAACGGCTAATCTAAACTAAAATAAAATATCGAATGAATAGACATATGAAAAGGACGAGCAGACAGGCTCACACGCGGAGAGGTGTGCTAGAGGTAATAACACTAGAGATAGTAAAGATCCGTCTATTAACCTATACAGAGAAACAGTTTCACCGAATTGGAACGTCTGCTCTACTGTGATCGATTACATATATGATATAAAAAGATTACCATGTTAGTTTTTTATTATTTTTACTTTATTTTTCTTCCTATTCTTGGTTCCGAATCCGTTTTCTAAACTGATTTACCACCACGTTGGTTATTACCTCTGTCATAAATTACATCCGATAGTCGGACCTCCTGCTCGCTTAGCATTTCCATTCATTCGTCGTTTTATTTTTAATCTAAATTTCCAGTTTCATTTGGCTTCAAAAGTATTTCCCTTGAACGTGCATCCTGCATGCCGTCCGGCTCATGCCCCATCCCTCTTTGTGTGTGAGTGCCATCAGCAAGGGGAACATCATCACCATCGTCATCATCCAGCTCGAGGATCGACGGAAGGGCCGCTCACACCTTCGTTCGCGCCTTGCACCACGCTACACCAAGAAGGGGCCATGTTCGACTCTCGGGACACAGGTGACGGCTTTGCCCGGGCACCCTACTTCCCGCTCGAGGAGGAAGGCGGCTGCCCGCCCCCCGGCAGGCACCGTCCGAGCGTCACACGACCGCGATTATTCATCCTGGTGGCCGTGGCACTCCTCGTCGTCGGCATCTTCGTAGCTGCCGTCGTAGTCTTAGTAGCGGACAAAGTCAACCGCAAGAACGACAACGGGCCGGACAGCGCGGACGTGCCCAGTGACTCCCAGCTAGACCTCGACCAGTCCGTCACGCAAGGTTCCAAGCGCGACGTCACCTACTTACGCACTGTCAACGAGCGCGGCGGTACGGTTAGCAGTCCTGGCATGCTCGCGGTCAAAGTTCCACTGCGCGATCATCCGAGTGCCTCCCTCGTCAACGTATCTTCGGCCTCCAGCAAAGGCAACGACGCGAGCGCTCCTTGGACTCCGCCACCTCCCCGCGGTCAATACGTAGCTTCGAACGACGACGACACTCGCCGCTGGTACGAGGGAGTCAAGGCGCTTGATGTCGAGAGCGACTCATCCAAGAAAGTCGAGTCCCGACTCGCGGTGGCCAGAAAGTGTGCCTCAGGACGGGCCTGCCGGGCATAAACACGACCAGAGTGTCGAGAACCACGTCCGTGATGTTGTCAGAAGCCTCCTGTCGCTGAAGGACACTGTTTAGTCACACAGAGGGAGAGCCGATCCGGGACTTGGCAAAATATGAGGACCAGTCTCTTCTCCAAGTGGCACAGTTGAAGGCTCGATTGGAGCTTAACAGTGGGCCTAATAATAACGTATTTCATGGAAAATATTTTGTGCATTTGGTCGTTGTCGTTCTTTGACTTCGTGATACTGCCATATGCGACGTAGGATCCTTAGAATACTGGTGTAACGTATGTCATGCATGCATACTGACCGACTTAATGCCACAGTTATGATTAACTTCCGAACTTCTTCCTCAATTCCCACCTTAGTGCAATAAAGCAAACGGGGTAAGATCTGCCGTTGGCGGTTTTATGGGAATACCTTGCGTGTTCAAAGGAGAGGAATGTATAATAGCAGGAGTGTGCGCTTCCTTAACTTTGTTCGCAGCCCGTTTAAGGCTTAAACGTATTGCCAAAAACTGAAAGGCTAGAGTAGTACTAAAGAATAACGCGAGAACTTTTTCGTACTTTTGTCTGTAGTAGCACCACTTTTAATTCTCTATATTTGTTCGACTCAATAAGTTTTTAGCGGCGAAGCTCCTTAAGGCGGCACCCGTTCGTTCCTCGTAGTCGTAGTAGTGCGTAACCAGTCGTAACGCTAGTACCAGATCTTGACCTCCAAGGTGGTGCCGGTGGGAGATTTTTCCTGTGCGTTGTTGAACAATAAAAAATTCGCAGCGTGCGCGTTAACTAAAAGCCGAATTCTTCTGTCTCTCATTCCCCATTAGCAGCCATTGGCATGTTCCAGTAGGAAACGATAGTACAAGTAGAAGTGTAAGTGTTAGCTAAAAGCCGACTTCTTCTGTCTCTCATTCCCATTAGCAGCCATTGTTTACCTCCAAGGTAGTGCCTGGTGAGATTTCTCCTGTGCGTGATTAAACAATAAAAATTTTGTTCAAAACGTCGTTGATTGATGAAATAAACCAACGAAAGACGCCAGATGTTTTCTAAACGCAAAACGAAAGAACGCCAGATGTTTCTAAAGCAATACAAAAAGACGCCAGCTGCTTAACGAAAGACGCCAGATGTTTTCTAAAGCAATGGTTTTCTAAACAATGAAAATTCACAGCGCACATGTAAAATTAAAGTGAGCTGCAAGTCGTCATAACTCATCGAACCTTTAGTATAAACGCGCCCGATCTCACGTCGGTGATGATGTACTGGGCAGAATTCACGGAAGATTCACGGTTTACCGATGAACCTCCGCAGCTTCGCCCACTCATCATCATTCACTCCGTGGATATGCTGTGATTTTTTTACGTATAGCAGACGAAGTTGTCCGATGCCTATTTTCTTGTTGGTCTGGGACACCATTGATGCAAAGCATCTAAAGGGCCTGATGCAAAGAGCCTGTTGATCAAAAACCTTTAATCCGATGACCAGCACTTGTTAGCTCGCTGGTCCTTCTTATATATGTATGACTTATGCCTCGGTGAAGAGAAGCACGAAGATAAAAACTTAACCTCGCGTTGTAACTGGAACAACGTCCCCATAAGTCGCAGCCAATAATTCTTGTTCTTTTTATTCAAGATAAAATTTATTGAAATGCATGTTTTGCTGATAAGTACCGCCTGGTTATCGCTTTCCGACTTCATGTTACGTACTTCTTTACCTCCAAGCAGGGTAACGCATTCGCCATAAGACGTACTCGATTATTAACAAAAAATTTCGACGACAAACCTATAGACAGCTCGGTGACAAGCTGAAGTACATTAATGCGACACCGTTTTAGACCGACTTCATATATGTTGCTTATACCAGTTATGAGGGATTCGGTAAAGAATCGGGCAAGGGGAAAAGCTGACAGCGTGAACGAAAAGTACTACTGCAGGTGCCTTCTCGCGGCAAGTATTTTGTGCTTTTGCTATTGCGAACAGGTAACTTATTGATACGAGAAGAATTGTTTTTCTGTTTAGTGCCCATTCAAGATGTACAACACTGTATGACGCTATGGAGGGTCATATTAACATCCAACATTGTACGATGCAGTGATAGCAGATAAACAATAAGAAAAAAAAAGCTGCCGTAGTCTAAGACATACCTGCACGCACTGCACAACTGCTTCTTAACTACGTCGCCGTATCTAATGAATGTCTATCGATTCATTCGCACCTACATCGTCGAGCATTGCCCGAAAGTGATAGGCTTGAAGTTGCTGGGTAGCATGAAACCAGAAAGATGCATCGCGGAACGTGAGTAGGAAAGCACATCTTTTAGTTCAAGTCTCGCAAGTGATAAACGCCGTGGAACGGAGTGCAGAATAAGCCTTCTTGCTTATAGAGAGTGCAACTTGCAGAAATAACACGTTGCACACATTTGCCACCACTCCACGCGCTGTTCAGGAGTCCCATCATTCCAGCGTCGTCACAGCTCTCTTTCTTCTAGCGCTACCGGCTCGGCGACGAAGCTTGCGCCTTGTCGGCACTCCTGCCTGCCACAAATGAGAAAGTTCCAGCAAGTGTTCAGCGTATACAAGCGACACTACGAAAGTCAGCATTTGAAACAACGCAGGCGAAATACACCTGGAAAGGCAGAATTACGCAGCCTGTCACGGTCAGTCAAATAGGAATATACAGGCAGCAAAGCTAATGTAGATTAAGGGAAATAGGACATTATAGATACGTCGACGTCCTTATACAGTAAGGTTGTATAAGAACTAAACCGCTAGCGTCGTTTCTTGTCAATATATATTAATCGGATACTTCGACGGTCTCTCCGCTAACGCAACCGCATACTTCTCTGGCAATCAAAGCTTTTCTCGAATTTCTTCCTTGCTTTTTGTATCGAAGTTTCACTAAAAATTGGTGCAGAACTGAGTCATTTTATTCAGACTGAATGAAGACTATAACAGTGGCTAGCATACATTAGCCGACATTAGTCACGGTTCAGCAAACAAAAATAGTTATGTAACACTATAGCAACTGATAACAGGCACTAGGTAGCGCTGGTAGTATATGAGTAAACACGGTAGCTAGCTAACCAAGTCTTTCATTCAAGACGGGTTGGATTCGATAAAAAAAAATTGGGACCGTGACGGTGTGTGCATCACGTTCCGTTCCAGAAAGTGATAAAAAGAACACCAGGACTACACTGTTTCCCAAGTAGAACATTGCGGCCGAGTTGGCAACGTATACTTGTCTGTATTGTAACACGACAAGAGGTTTAACGTGGAGTGTGTCCAGCCGTATACCTCATCGCAATGCTGAGCCCGAAACAACTGAGTTCTCCAAGCGCACTCACCAGTTCGTCGTCGAGGACCGCAACCTTCTTGTGAGCTCCGCGATACTGGGAAACACGGTCCGCGAGGTTGTATCCCTCTATAACAGTAACCACCTCCGGCTGTACAGGAGGTTTGGTCCTGGCGAAAAGAGTACATATGAAAGATCAATACAGCAATGAAGCACGTGGAAGTTCGCTACGTATCACATCAGTAGCTCAAAAAGTACGTATATTTGCTTGAAGCTTGCACCGAACTAGGACCGAAACACATACAAAGTTGGCCCTTACCCGGTGAAAGCAGACAACCGGAAATTCAGTTACCTAATTGCGCGAAATGTGTGTGCGCGCGCGCGCGCGCGCGCGTGTGTGTGTGTGTGTGGTGTGTGTGTGTGTGTGTGTGTGTGTGTGTGTGTGTGTGCGTGGTTGCTGTGCGTGCGTCGCGCGCGTGCGCGCGTGCGTGTGTGTCTGTGTGTGTGTGTGTGTGTGCGTGTGCGTGCGTGTGTGTGTGTGTGTGCGTGTGTGTGCGTGTGTGTGTGTGCGTGCGTGTGCGTGTGTGCGTGCGTGCGTGCGTGCGTGCGTGTGTGCGTGCGTGCGTGCGTGTGTGTGTGTGTGTGTGTGTGTGTGTGTGTTGGTGTGTGTGTGTGTGTGTGTGTGTGTCAAAACAACATGTTCTTGCGTTCAGCGTTCTAAATTCGACCATGGATTATGGAGGACATTGTGGCAAAGGTATCAGGAATTCTGACCACGAGGTTTCTAAACGTGTAGTTGCAGCCAAGTACGGGACTTTTTTGGTGTTCTAGTTGTTTCACTTCAACGGAAATGCGGCCGCCACGGCGGGGAATCAAACCGGTGTTGTCATCACGAGAACCATCCTCATAGCTGCTTCACGTGCGAAACCTAAATCAAAGGTATCGAACAGGGCCGTAATCCGAGTCTCCTATAGGTAGCTTCAGCACCCTGAGTTGGACCATACAGCGTTTAAAATACATGTAGCCACCGAGAGCGGGAGTCGAAGTAACTAACCTGCTTTTAACCAAAAAGCTGAGTCTGTGTTATGCTACTTAACCGACATGCGTGGCACCGAGGTGGACATCCGTTTCTGCTGATTTAAATAGCCGATTTCATCATCAGCTGATCGTTAAGAATAGGCCGTTAATCTCACTAAAGTGCAAAATGGGCTCCCAACGTTACACTTAACACTACATATAGCACACGCAAAAGAAGTTAATAAATAAAAAGGAGCACGCCTCCAATCGCAAAAATGGGGTCAAGCGAAGTTTGTTGTGTGCGTGCCTGGCCCTTCTTTCTTTCTTTCTTTCTTTCTTCTTTCTTTCTTTCTTCTTCTTTCTTTCTTTTCTTTCTTTCTTTCTTTCTTTCTTTCTTTCTTTCTTTCTTTCTTTCTTTCTACCGCATCACGCAATGATCCCTCCTAACTTTTCCTTACTCCATGCCGGGAAGGGGACCTTGAACCACGTGCCTAGCTGCGCTACAGTTCTGTTGCTACAGGCAGGCACGTAGGCAAGGGGGGGGGGGCGGGGGGCCCGGGCCCCTCCCGAAATTCGTCCGGCCTTCTATATTCCCGGGCAACTTTTGTTTTATTTTTGCCATGGAAATACTTTCTTTCGAACAATTAGGCCTTGGGCCCCCCCCCCCCCCCCCCCCCCCCCCCCCCCCGAAAAAAAATCCTGGCTACGTGCCTGGCTACAGGTAACGACGGTCACGCGTGAAACAATGAAATGCAACAGTGAAAGGCGACAATGAAATGTGGCAACATGAGAAATCGTCACCTCGATAAAATATAAGATTGCCATTTCAGAAAAGGCTGATCGCCGAGAAGCCCACATTCGAGAGAGCACCAATTATTGCGAAACGGCGCATACAAATACGCAGGTGCGCGGCGCACCTTCGAAGGCCGCGCGCTTCTGTACACCCGCATTTCTGTACACTCGCCGGAACCGGGTTTTTTGCGTACGATGCCGCCGCCACCGAAATCTGTAAACCACAAAAGCTTCGCTTAAAGATCACCTATTTCCCCGATGCATATTCCTTGTCCTAGCCTTGCGCGACGAGAAGTCAGTGGCTTTGGCAGTGGTGTCGTAGGCGGCGGTGGTGGTCACTTGTGCTGAGGCGAAGGCGGCGGTTGTGGTCATGGGTTTGTCCTGCAGCCATTTGTTCCCGCCAACCATGACGAAGGCTATCATGCCCGACACTATGACCACCATCAAGATAGTGCACACACGCAGCAGGTACAGAGACCACGAGTTGGACTCCAGATTGTCGTCGCGCTTCTTCTGGTATTCATCTGTAACCGGCGCCTCGAGCACGGCAGGGTAACGCTTCGGGTAATCCCGCTGCGGGAGCTGGGTATACTTCAAGCCCCGGTGAAGCCGGGATACGCCTCGTAATAAGATGCCGCGTAGGGGTCCTCCTGCTGGGCGTCCCATCCTGCCATCTGTTGAGTCGGCCACTGTGCCTGCTGCGCCGCCATTATTTGCCTTCGTTCAACTTGGGTACCATCATTCAGGGATGGTCATGATGAACCGCTGTTAGTGCATACCCACTAACGGGCCAAGAAAAGTGAGGCAGGAGGTCGCTTAAAAGAACATGTTAAGCTATGAAAAGCAACACAACAGAAAATTAAAACACAAATTCATGATCGGAGAAACAATACCAGGCGAGGGAAAATTCAGATTACTAACGCGCACAAAAAATATGGCTGATCCCTCCGTCATAGGAACCGGTATAACACGAAAGTGAAACGTGTAGTCAGTCTCGTCACAGAAGTTGTTGATTGTTTATAGTACATTGGTATATGAGAGCTTGTACCATGTCAATTGTTGTTTGATGTGGACGCACCCACGTTGACGCCTAGTGGCACAGTAGGGTTGAGAGCTGGGCTAGTTGGTGAGATATCATTTTAACATATGGTGTAGTAGCGCAGATTCGACGGGGACAAAGAGGACAAGAAGCAAACACGACACTCGCTACACTCGCAACTAATTTTATTTCAGAAGCAGCACTTCATATATAACCCAAATCCCTAGCGACACAGAAATGAACTACGAACACTGAATCATTGCCAAAAAAACCTTTTGCGCACACTCAAGCGATATTACACGGCAGTTATGCTTAGACACTTTTACGATAACTTAACAAATGACAGCGCTGGGTAACATCAATAAAATACATTGGCTGGAATTCACACGTGCTTGAACCAGAATTCAAACAAAATGAAGGAAAGTATGACACATGCAAACACTAACTTCAATCAAAGTCCTTCGAGGAAGCTGGCTTCTCGGTTACTTAATGAAACTGATGACTGACTAATGCAGCCATCTTTTCTTTTGTTAATGTGAAAGGCTTCGACAATTTCTCTTGTTAGTTGGTTCCCATGACGGAAGACTATGGTTGTGTCACTGAACAGTGGCGAGCAGCCACACTGAGAACAGTGTCCCCTTATGTGAGAATGAATGTTAGTTCCTAATGATCGCTTATGTTCTAAAAGTCGGGTGTTCAAACAACGACCCGTCTGGCCGACGTATACCTTTCCACATGATAGCGGCAAGCAATACACGACTGATAAGCTACACTTAACAAACTTTGTTGTGTGATTTATCGTACAGCTACCGGCATTAGGTTTTGCTGAAATAAAATTAGTTGCGAGTGTAGCGAGTGTCGTGTTTGCTTCTTGTCCTCTTTGTCCCCGTCGAATCTGCGCTACTACACCATATGCCTAGTGGCACATCGCCCTACCGACGACAAACGCCCATGATCATGGTTTAACCCTTGCGGTAGCTGAAGTTGTCAAGAAATGCCTGGACAACGCATATGGTGAATCCCGCGCAAAGATGACATCAACAAGCACATGGTAAACACTGATACTCGATATGCACTCCTTAAAAGCGTCGTGAAACGCGAAGAGAAACGCAGCGAGCGTCGCGTGTCTTCCCTCTAGCCTGGCCGTTAATTCACACAGGGCGAGCGGGGAACGCGGTGAGACATCCAGGCGAGCGTCGGAGAGCCATAGAGTTTCTCGCAATTGCCTAAGAATGAAGGAAAGAATATGACTTTTAAGGGCTCGTTTCTTAGTTAGACACAATATTAATGAGAACGAACAGACAATAGGCACCGTACAGTCGAGTTTTCCAGTGCGACTGCAGCGCCAGAACGCAAAACCTAGCGGACAAAAAACGCAATAATGAGACGGGGTTGCTCAAAATGGAACGCGATGTGCGCGTCTCCCTCTCTGAATAAGTGGGCGGACTGCGGCCGGGATACACGGGGGACGCGTTCGCGCGTCTGTTTTCTGCGTGCCCCTAACGGCCAACGCCAGCGAACTTGGGACGGGCCAGTGCGAGCAACGCAGCTCCCTCTGGTCAGTGTACGGTGCCTATAGCGCCAAAGAAAGTATAGGGGATGTTATTCGTTGTAATTAGGATAAAGTGTGAAGGAAGTAAAGTGGACGAAAAGATAACTTGCCGCCGGCAGGGACCGAACCTGCGACCTTCGATAACGCGTCCGATGCTCTACCACTGAGCTACGGCGGCGGTCATCCTCCCGTCCACTTTATGGGGTATATATGTGCATTTAAACCTAGAAGTGTTAGTCAGCGCCAGCCGCAGCCATGGCGGCGAATGCGGAACACTCTTTTTCTGCCCTGCCGGCGGCAAGTTATCTTTTCGTCCACTTTACTTTCTTCACACTTTGTCCTCATTACAACGAATAACATCCCCTATTGGCCGCGAGATCGAGCGGAGTCGCCGCCTGGCGGCTACTGGCTGCTAGCCGCGTTGCGTTTGCATGTGCGCGTACGTTATGCAGGGCCTCAAAAGGTGGTTTCTTCCGTTGCGTTGGTGCAACTTTAACCGCTCGTACGTATGCCTAACACGATGTAAAGAAGCATTTGGCCTGATCGGCTGTATATTTACTGTAATAAGATCAGTGAGTGCACTTGTCGAGAGCGGTGTGTGGTCGTCGTACCGCCCGTTCACGAGTCATATCAGTGTAGGTGCCGCTCTGTGGTTCAAGCGCATTGCAAAGTGCACTTGGCGTTGTCCTAAAGATGAGAAGTATTAAACCTCATGTGAATATAGCCTTTTAGCGGCTCGGTGGTTAAAAAAGGCTCTCATGCACTTGCGCGTTGTGGTTAGGTGTGTAACTTCGGGACTGTCGTTTATAGGTTACAATAACGTAGAAGTCTGGGTCAGTTGGTACATGACGCTTAGGCAAAAACCAGTCAAAAAGACGCCGGACAAGGGGAAGAAGTGACACACACAACGACTGGACTAGCAACTGTGCTTTATTAGCTGACAGCACCTCCCAGAAGAACCACGGCGCATGCGCTAATCACGTAAAACCATGAAGCCAAAACGCAAAACATGAAAAAAGCAAAAGCAGAAATTGGCCTACATAACGGCCAAGAATCTACCGCCAGAGTGACAGGAACTCGCATTCCTTCTGTAGTAATGAAATGGACGTACTGCTTACACAGTCATCGCGGTGCATGTTTATATGATAAGCTTCAAGGATTTCGCGCTCCTCCTTGCCCCCTTGGCGTTGTCCACTTGGCGTTGTCCTAAATAGGTTACGCGACGAGCTTTAGTTGTGTACGGTCCTGGTCCCACTGCAGAGAAATATTTCTGTCAAGTCACGTCTGACACTTCGGTACTTAAATTGTCCCCAAAACAGAACAGAAAATGGAATGACACGGAAATCGCAAAACTGAGTTGCCTTGCGCAATTATAACTTGTGGTGAAATGTATACGATGACACCCGTGTACTTGCGAGGTAGCTTATGCCTGTCAAATTTGCGCTTTGGCAAGTTCAGTGTCGGAAGTGCGTCAGGCCTCAATCTTCATCATGATTTAAGTAGCGCACTGACGGACGAGGACAGAGAAAAAGAAGGTGCACAACACGGGCGCTAACTCGCAACTGATTTTATTCGGAAGAACATACTAATATAAAGGTGAAGAACAACACAAAAAAAGGAACAGAAAACATATAAACTTTGTAATCATCTGCAGGTTCCGCTTAGGTATTGAAATTCCGCGTCACTTAGCGCGATAGAAGGTAGACTACATTTTTTTCCCTTCCTTTGAATGTGGAACGCTTCGATGACTTCTCTTGCCATCTGTTGTCTATGACGTGACAGAATCATAGTGTCGGCGAAGAATGGTGTGCAGCCGCATTGTTTGCAATGGGCGGCCAGTTAAAATGGTTTCGTGTCTGACAGTGAACGCTCATGCTCCCTAAGACGGATATTGACACACCTTCCGCTCTGTCCAATGTATGATTTTCCGCACGATAATGGGATTTGATAGACGATGGCTTCTTTGCATACTGTGTACTGAAACGTGTGATTGATGCCGCATTTGCCACGAACATTGCCGCTGTCTCTGATTTCTGTGTCAGTGCTTTTTTGCACTTTTGCGCATTGATTCCAGTTTATGTGGGGAAGGAAAAACGACGTCAACGTCATAACGTTGAGCCACGTTTTTCAAACCGTGAGCCACACGGTGAGTATACGGAATGACCGTGTACTTTTTGGCTCTCGTAGTCCGTTCGTTCGCCGCCCCCCGGCAGTGAACCATTCGGCTT
>NC_051178.1:139430879-139486745 GCF_013339695.2 Rhipicephalus sanguineus
GTAGCCACGAAAGCGGCCCATAAGAGACGTCGCGCTACTGGAATGAGCAAGTGCTATCGTGGGCAGAAATGTGGATAGCCTCGCACGTCGGCTCTAAGCATTGTTTACCTCCCGGTGCTGTTTCTTTCTAGCAACTTGGTGAGGTGTAGCAGGTTTCGGCCCCGATAATTTTCTGGTGCATCGAGCATTTCTTCCTTACTTTTCCTGAGTTCCTCGGAGAGCGCACCTTGTAACACCACTTGCCCTGTTCTGTGCCCGCTCTCCGCAGACTCCAATCGCGCTCTACCTATCTATTAACCACGTGCGTTGTTCGGTTCCCTGCGATACCCAAGTGCTTTGTGCGCAGAAAATGAGGTCTGCGTCAACTACCGGAACAAGTAAGTACAAATAACGAAAACACCGCTGATATTAATGAGAACTAACAGACAATAATGCCAAGGAAAATATAGGGGATGTTGTTCGCAGTAATTAGGATATAAATGTGAAGAAAGTAAAGTGGACGAAAAGATAACTTGCCGCCGGCCGGAACCGAACCTGCGACCTTCGAATAACGCGTCCGATGCTCTACCACTGAGCTACGGTGGCGGTCATCCTCCCGTCCGCTTTATGGGGTATATATATATATATATATATATATATATATATATATATATATATATATATATATATATATATATATATATATATATATATATATATATGGGCATTTAAACCTAGGAGTGTTAGTCAGAGCCGATCGCAGCCATGGCGGCGAGTGTGGAACACTTTTTCTGCCTGTTGGCGCCACGTAGCGCGTGATAATTTTACGAGTTGGCAGCTGACCAATAATCCCGCGCATACTGCCTGAAGGCATAAAGTCTGCCAGAACGAGACCCTCGCTATGAATGAAGGAAAAAAGATGACTTTTGAGGGCTCGTTTTTTTTTTTTTTTTTGCTAGACACAATATTAATGAGAACTAACAGACAATAATGCGAAGGAAAGTATAGAGAATCATTAAAGCGTCGACGTCGTACCGTCGTTCTCCTACCATCGTTGTCACTGCTTCGCCATCAAGAGTGAGATTCGTATGTTCGTGCATCGTGAGTTCAGTACAAGTGAAGGCGTTTCCAGGTGAAAGTATGTACAACACTGTAGTGTGCTGTACTTGGAAACGGTTTATGAACAATGTTTCTCACAAACGGCTATGAGAGCTTCGCTGAAGCCGATTACCACAACACAGAGGAGGAGGATGTTGTAGGTTTTAGCGGATCTAGCCTTGCGAGATATGCAGGCAACAAGGCCCGCTCGGTTTCCTCATTTCCGGTTATGTTGAAAACGTCATCACTTTTTAAAACGAAGCGCGTGACCAGGATGCGTTTCTATGTGCGCGTGTATATACACACACGTAAAACTAAAAAAATTAGGGGGGGGGGTCAACCCCCCCCCCACGCTTGATTGCGCCAGTGGTTCACTGCCAGGGGAGAAATTGGCTCTACGCAATTCGACCCGGCCAATAGGAGGAATCCCTCCCTCATGGTCTTTTAGCAGTCTCGCTGTCTGCTCCTGCTCTGCCCTTCTCAGTCATGCAGGAAAGACACTCAGGAGTGTGTTGATTCGACAGTGGACACTTGACTCACTCTGCCGAACACGGGATGGCGAGCCGTGCGGGACAAAGCAGGCTATGTTCAAATGTTGGCGCCTTTGTGCCATCTTGAGCAATAACATTTTTGTTTTCCTGTCTTAGATAGAGGTCGCGCAGATATTCGTTTGAAATTGTCTGCATTTATGTGAAAATTTATTGTGCCTATATTTACGATTTTGGAAGCCTAAAATATTGCTTTGCCGCCTATTTTTGGCGCCTAAAACGAGCTTTTTTAGTGCTTAAAAATCCGGCCTCTACTCGTCACCAATTACATACAAGGTCTAGCGTTTAAATACTTCAAGAGTAGTCGCGACACCTCGTTCCTGAATGTCCAGTGTCTACGCGAAACACCATATCATTCACTAAGTCGTGTGGCTCAGGCCGACCTCTCTGCCTTCTAATAAATTCGCGCTCTCTCTGTAAACATTGCAATGCTTCAAAGAAACGTTCTCGACCTTTATCAAGTTCACAGCACTTGAGCAAATAATGTTCAATATCACCATAGGTCCGACCAGTAAGACGCACTGGAGCACGGGGAAGCTGCTTTTTGCTTTTTTTTGTCACGGAACGTGGCAACGGCCGGTTCCTGCAAGCGGCATAACAAATTAAGAAAAAAAAATAACTCACAGGGTTCCTTATGCATTCGCCTAAGACGACTCGAAGGCGAAAGCCACCTTCCTGTTCTTTTTCTTCTCACTCGCTGTATTGATCCTACCCCGCCCCCTCCGGAAGCTTTCTGGACTTAACGTGGTTTTGCACTGCCTCCAGGATCGGAGGCATTGCAAGCTTTCCGCACCTCATCTGGATCTGCACAGCCTCCGTGATCGGCCCACCTTTGACCGAGCGACGATGTCGTGTGATGATGACGTCATCGTGTGACCTCATATGGCGATGTCATCGCGTGTGATTGTATGCATCACTTGTGTTGACGCCGGCGGCGGTCAATTTTCGCGTTTGATGAGGCATCTGAGGTTTTCGCCTAAAAAAAAAAAATGCTGCATTTACTGCACGTGTGTCGTTTGCAGTGTCACTTTGGATTCTTCGCAGCACAGCTGAATTACTCGTGATGGCTACAAAACATCTGCTTTAACTGAACCTGAAGGTAGAAAGTGGGAGGGAACATTGCTGTGGGCAGTGAGTTGATCAACGAAAAATAAAAAAATATTAGGGCACCTTCACACTAGTGGTGCCATGCGCGAAGGAAGTTTGCGCATCTGGGCGGCCTTCTTTATTTTTTTTCTTTCTTTCTTCATGTCTTTCTTTCTTTCTCTCTCTCTATATGTATCTATTTCTTTCTCTTTCTTGCTCTTTCTATCTTTCTTTCTATTTCGTCCCTTTCTCTCTATCTGTATTTCTCGCTTGCTTTCTCTTTCTCTCTATTTCTCTCTTTATTGTTCTTTCTATGCTATGCTCTACTCTCTCCCTTCCCCCTTCCGTCCTCCTCACCCTCACTTTGTTTTCCCACCCCTTCACTATACTATACCATGCAAGGCTATTTTATGCTCTGCTAGCGTGCCTGGATAGCCGAGTTGTTATGACGCTCGCCTGCCGATCGTGAGTATATGCGGGTTCGAATCCCGCCTCACCAAGAAACTTTTTGCGCTAAAAATGTCTGTTCCTCTTTATTTCTCTTTCTTTCTTTTTTTCTTTCTCTCTCTCTCTCTGTACTCTTTCCCTCGCCTATCGGAGTTATTGCATCCCACGCTGGTCAAATTGGCGCACGTGTTCTGGGAGCGAAGCAGAAGAGGACGAGAGCACGTTCCGGTTCATGATGATGATTAGTTTCTGTTTTCGCGTCACGGAGCAATGCCCGGCTTAAACAAGACCGCTGTTAGAAGTGCTACATTTAACTTGCGCAGAAGCTATTACCACGTGCCGTATTCATAACGAGGCTACGGTAAGAAACCTAAAGTTTAAGCAGTTTCAAGGTTTGCTAGGATTCCCAAATGGCGAGATCGCGTATCTCGGTGTCAGTTTTTCGAATGGCGCTGAGTCAAGAGCTTTCGTACAGTGTTACGCTGTGTTTACACATAACCTTCCTCTTGTTCTTTCTCCTCTACCTTATACTGGTGTCACGAACATTTTTTTATTGTGATCCCACGTAATCCGGATCGGATTTCTTTGTCGTGATTGGATCCTTTACGCAAGGTGCAAAATGGATCCAATCGTTGAGAAATTTGATCTCTCTGTTTTTTTTATTTGCGACATAGACTTGCCCCTAAGGCATAATATTTGTTATGAAATTTGATCTCAATCGGGCCTAATCGTGATCAGCAGTGCACCGTGCGACACCGGTATTATCCATTGTTCCGATTTCCCCCCTCCCCACGTATAGGGTAGCCAACCGAGCCAAAGCTTCGCTAACCTCCTTTCCCCTTCGTTTCTGTCCCTCTCTCTCTCTCTCTGTCTCTTCTGTGAATGCCATCAATTGCGCTTGAAGGCCTCACCGAACTCACTGACATTTGCACATGTTCCTTTCAGTGCGAAAACGAGGTTTAATTGCTCCGTTCTTAAATCCAGAGTGCTTCTTTCGTTTCTCACTTTTACGAGAAATAAGAATATTCGCTCGTTAACTTTTGGGACAGATCACGAGTGCTGAAACTGTCAAGGCTTAATCTGAAAGGGGGGCGTTTCAATAAGTACGTTTCATTGATCGTGATGACAGATGTGGGTAGACGAAGAACGCGAAAAAAGAAAAAAATAAATACGCGAAAAACACTTGGGGTCTGGAAAATTAGACAGGCAGGACCAAGAAACGGGAACAAAATGACTCTGCTTCAATCACCATTCGGTATTCGTTATAACGAAAAGAAATAAGCGACCCTGCTTCTTTGCACTCGTTGCAGATGGTCTCAGTCCTTCTAATAACCCCCCCCCCCCCCACACACACACACGTACACGCACACTTTCACTACTTAAATCGTTACCGCATATCATCATACTTAAATGCGCTAATGGGTGTCGCATTAGGTTTCCTTCTCAATAATGACGTTACGGGTTTCCCGCGGAGGCCCCTTTAACCTTTGGCTGTATGGAAATTTTGACTAGGCCTACGCTTATAGACGAGAACATCAAAAGGAATAAGAAGCACGGGAGTTGCTTCGAAACGAAGAGAAAATGTGGATGATTGGGGGGATCGGCACCTTTTTTGAAGTTAATAACCTTCCCGTAAAAGGTTTGCATTTGGTGCTCGTGAACTCATAATGTCCATTGTACGCCTCATATAACACTAATGCGACGCAAGTCAACGGCCATCCGTTGCACCTCGCGTGGCTACATTAAGGAAAATGACGTGCGGGATAGCGCACGAAGAAATTCAATGATCGTGCGTAGGAAATAGGACAAGGGGTCGTCTGCACGTATGCGGCAATTTCGTCTCAGATTTAGAAGCACATATTGCAGTTCTCTGCTTTGCTGCTTTGCACGGAACGCCAGTTTATTAAAGAAAGAAGGACCAAAACCACGTCGAATGACAGCTAAAAAGAGGATAAATAACGTGAAATAGCAGGCATTTTTTTTTTCTTTTACGAACCGCGTTAAGTCATGACTCATGAGCCAATTGCAATTTTGGTTCACTTTATTTTTGCGCCACATAGTGTACATAGGGTCGCAAAAATTAAAACAACGTAACACAGTAGGTAAGTTCGATGAGGCAGCAAACAGATAAAGAAAGCTAAAAAAAGGATCTATGAAGACAACTGGCTAAAGAAATCTGTGATAGTTTTGATTCCGAAGACCGATATAAAGATATATACTCGCGGTGTGAGAATTCCGCTGCGCTCTGCCCGCAAGGAACTGTCGCGGTTTTTCCTAATGGACGGTACGCGTAAATTAGCGCGCTCCCGCTGCCCTCGGGACGCAGTGTTGCGTGGGGGAAGGTTAGAGATCGTATATTTCCCTCAGCGGTGCCCTCTGCCGGAAAAGGAACAACTGTACGCGGCCGTCGGTACGTAATGTACTCGCACTCTAGGGGCGACACCGTCACTTGCGTCGCTATACGACCCCTGGAGAGGGCGTCCGCAGGTGTGTGAACTGTTCCTAAAGGTTGTTAAAGAAAACGCACAATATAAAGTGTAGCGGAAGAAGTAGGTTTGTGAGAGACAGAACGGCACACGCCAAAGATTGGGCAAGTGGTCTTTCCTTAGTCATGATGGCTAGAAGGTTTCGCGAGTCGTAACTACACGGCATCGGTGCATTGTTCACGCCACACCTGGTCAAACTTTGAAGAAGCGCGACGTGTCCATTACCGGAGGTATACGCCGAGAGGGTGGACATAGAAGCATTGTTACACAATTTTCCTAGGTGACACTGCGACGTCTCTTCCTTAAGAAGATGTTTGTGGTGGGGCGAGGGTTTACCAACCAGGATACGAATTTGGCTAGATTCTAAATTCCTCATTACACTTTCATTTACAATTACACGCTTTTCCTGCCCTTAATGTCAGCTGTGTGTAGAAGTTCAGGGCAGCGAAGACGGACACAGTCTGTTAAGTTTATCGTCCGTGACCGGCGGTCACATGTTTGAAGTGGAGTTCCGTGTCCAGCTAAATGAGACAGATGAACTGTATACTAACCATGGTGCTTCGCGTCGGAAGCCCTTGTTCAAATTACGCCAGTCTTCAAGTGTTCAGTAGGCTGCAATTCGCTGAATCAGTCAACCTAGAGCCCGCTTTCGAGAAATCCTTGCTGTGTGCGCTATTGACTACTACAACGTGCGATATAGAAATCCCCAGACAAGACCTTCTGTAGAAGTCCCTGGCCGTATACCGGCAGGAGATTTAGGTCTGTACAGTTGGTATACGAATGCAATGCTAATGGTAAGGGTACAATTTTTCGCGGTCGCACCAAACGTTCTCTGCAACATGACGGAATGAACGACGCAGCCGCTCCATCCGCGCATAATACGCGCAGGACTGCACTGGCTGCCGAAGCACTACACGTGGTCGCGCCTCGCTTCTTTTCTTGCCGACGCTCCCTTAGAGACATGTCACATGGCGGTCCGTGACCAGGGGCCACACGTGCGCCGGAGACCCCCGAACCAGCCGTCGTGTCTCCCTGCGTTCTCTATGCATTCGCTCGTCGCTCTCTTTCTTTTCGCCCTCCACTTTCGAGCTGCTTCTTCTCGTGAGGGCGTAATTAGGAAAAACGGGCCTCTTCAATCTTTTTCCGATGCCGAGTCGCGGGGGCGCCCGGGTCCGGTCTCCCGCTGTACGCACTTCCTAAGCGCCGTGTGTTGCGTCCGGGTTATTGTTATGATGATTACGCTTAATGCGACGTCCCCTTCATTCTGCTCTCGCGCGGAGCGAATGTCCTCTTTTGTTTCCCCAAAGCGACGTCACTAAAGAGCACACCGGCCCGCCCTCTCGCCCAGCGATGCGGTTGAGGGTCCTCCTTGGATCGCTAAGTGGCCGCGGTCGCTATAAAGAGACCCCGGACTTATAAAGATGAATGAACAATGGGCTGCGGTTCATGATACTCCGCACTCGGCATGTCGGGCTTGCATGCGTAGCAAAGTGGCCTGCGTCTATGTCCTCCCCACTTCTGTGCTTCCGCTACACCTGGGGGAAGCTTTTGGTGCTGCAGCTTTTGGAGCGATGCTTACCGAGAATTATAGAGTGAAGTGTTTCTTTCTTTACACTTTCTCCTGTTTCCTGCGCAAGTAGCGATCAGTAAGAGATAGATGACTGCAATCGTACGGTTTCCGTTGAGTATACTGTATACGTGTGCTTTTGTGATCACCTCGTTAAAAATTTGATACTCTAGTTTCGAAGCGGCACGCCCGTGCAACAATGGCAAACAAGCTTTCTGTAGGGCTCAAGAACGTGTTTTCCTCCACTTTGATATAAGGTCCACGCATAACCACTTACATATTGAGCAGATACAGATATAGTTAACACAACCTGGGATACGAAATCTATTTTTGCAACAGAAAGTGTGCGAAATATGTCAGTGCTGAAGAGTACTTAAACAACAACAATAACAAACAAATAATAAACATCACCCAAGCACTCCGTGCAGATGGATAACCAGCTAAGCTAAAACGTGCAGCCCCTGTGTTTATCACTTGGTTAATCCCGACGGTTCATATGGATCGTCCAGAAGGCCCGCGAGGTAGCGGAGAGCCAATAGGGTTCTCTGCAGGCCTCAACGTGGGAGGTGCCCTCTACACCTAGCCATTAGCCAGGTGTCCTTCAGGATCCCTTTTTGGGAAATAAAGTTTCAACACCACCACCATTAAAGTATTTCTCAATCATTGGTTACGTCTGTTCAGAAATCTTAATTGGTTTTTACCGCCCGCGTGTTGCCTCCATTTTTAGTGAACCAGTGTTGAGTAATTGGATTTGCGCAATTTCTGCGGCTCATACGTTTTTACCGGCGGACGACATTTTTAGAGGACCTCTGGCGAGTAGTAGGTCTTACTCAATTTATGTGGAACATACGCGCTAGGAGCTTTTGCGCTGATAGGACGGACGAATTTAGCCTAGTCATATATAGCTTCGCTGTAAAATTAATAACGACGCAGTCCTTCGAATAAGCTCCAATAGCTTGCTACTTTTTGAAGGACGATGACATAATTATTTTTGGAAGACGATGAACCCCGAGTAGTTGCAAGATTTATCAAATAAAAGGATCTCCGAATCGTGGAAATAATGTGACAAAAATGTGGCAAAGCAACAAAAATTGACAAAGATGTTGCAGGCAACCTCTTCGTTTTTCTCGAACACGATGGGTTATATTAAGTTCATGATGTCAAACAGCGCAACCGGCAAGAGACGGTAAAAAAAAAAGAGCAGTACAGGCGCTTACTCGCAATTGTCCACAAGTTGCGATGTTTTACATCATGAACCAGTACCAACTTGCCCAGCTTTCTACTTTAACGTTGGGGGTTATATTAATCTCGAGGTGGGATTCCGCCTCATAAGTACACAGGATGAACATCAGACGGAATAGTCGAAAAAACACTGCAATACTTGCTGCTGATTCCGAAAGCAGGGCAACGCTTATAGCACGTGCAACAATCGCGACAGTGGTTTACGTGAGGAAGGAAATTCGACATGATCAAAACTGTTCGAAGAACAGGCTCTCCGGAGACATTTTGCAATGGGACTTGTCTTCATCAAAGCTTACATAGAATGGTGAGGAAAGAGAAAGAGAGGCTCTTCTCCTCACCGCTCCTACAATTACTGCTGTTATTACTTTATGCAGTGGCATTTAAAAGTAGAAGTCGTCACTGCTAAGTGTGCATAGGTAACCCTTTATATTCACTTTAAGGAACAGAGGTGTCCCCAATACGCATGAACTACGCAGCTTTTAGAATTGTCCCCTCATCAATTTCCGTGTCGCACGTGTGCCTGACTACCTTTATGTTCTCTCCTGCGTCAGAAGAAAAATATGGATGGACGCTTGCGCAATGTCTCCGTGAAGTGTCCTGCTAATTAAGCTCCGCTGCGCAACGTGCAAAGTGCACACCCACCCTGCAGTTATGTCCAAGGCTAACGAATATTAGCGAGTCTCAACATGAAGACAATCTAGGCGCAGACTACGACTTCGGGTAAACGAGGTAGTTAGCGTCGTTCTGATGCGAGAAAGACATGAAGGTGCCAGCCAAACCTGAGAACCGCGTTTCTTCTTGGTAAGAACCCGCACACGAGTACCACTCCCGCTGATGTCCGTGTTCCCTTGCAGTTGATCTGTAGTCCATTTTCAGTGCTTATGTTTCTTTGTTCTGTATAGACAGGCAGCAGTTGTAACGTTTTCGCTGAGGCGTGTTCCACATTTCGGAACTGCATACGACGCTCCGAGAACGCGTGGTCGGCTCGACGGTGGAACGAAGAGAGCGCGCGGCGTATGTTTTGCGCGACCAGGTGGAACACGGGCGAAAAAGATTGGCCAGGAGTGCTTTCTTCTGCTGGACACATCTCGGCCCCAAAACCTTATTAGACGCCAACGTCGGCCGAGACAAGACGTGAGCCTTTAGGACTTTCCTGTATACCGCGCAGCGTAGGACAACGGCTGCGTCGACGTTTCTCGCTTCAGTTGGCCAGTGACTCAATCTTAATATAGTGCCCGCGATAAAATTGCGACATAACAAGCGGTGAGATGCCCAATTGCAATCAACACGCTCCCTACCATCCACGTTCCCTATCTTTTGTGGGCTCATTCCTCAGAGAAGCGACGTGGTGCCGTGCATCTGCGATGCATAAGCGAGAAGTTTTGCTTCGTTTGCACAAGTCTGTATGCGCAAGCCTATATAAGACCGCTTCCGACAAACGAACGATAAGTGCTTCAGTGTATGTGTGCTGTGACCGCTTTCTCCCGCCATGCTTTTTCTTCCCCTCTTTCACCAATATTTTAGCCCTATGTCACCTCTTTCCCAGTGCAAGCATCCAAACGGGCGCCTTGCACTTTTATTATCACTAGTCTCCTCTTTCTGCGTGGTTAAGAAGTGTTGATGAACCGGGTGGGTGAATTCGATTCTCTTACTCTGAGGAATACTTTCACCTAAATGTTGCTGCGCTTATCTCATCGCAAATTTAATTAAATGCGCCATAAGTGTCATTTTATATACGGAGACAACGCAGTAGATTACTTTCACGTTTACTACGAATGTGCAAAGTAGACTGCGACTTTCATTGGGAGCAATTACTTTTACAGCAAAAGCCTTCATGTGAGATCACATCAACAGGCGATTTTGGCGCCGTACCTTTCCGCCGCCGCCGGTGTCCATAACCACTATCGCGCGAAATGGCAAAAAATGAAATGGAAAAAAATACACAGGATCGGACGTGGTTTGAACCCAGGTCCGCTGCGTGCCATTTGAGTATTCTACCACAAAGCCACGCCTTTTTTTTTTTCTTTATTGCCTTGCATACAATACTGTTCACATACTCGGTAAAATACGAGGTAATAGCAGTACAACTACTGAGTGCAATGATTAACCGCCAGCTCTGAGATGACTACTTATCAAAACTTTGGCATGCGTAACAATAGTTCCACTCGCGAAACACACTCCAGTACATCCTCTGTGTGCCGTTTTCTTGAAGTGCTGAAAGGATCACAAAGCCACGCCGGTGCTTGAAACTCCGTTGCAAAAAGATACAGGCGTTATGTCGGGCAAGGAATCGCGTTAACATATGTTGTATAGCGTGGTAGAAGAATAAAGTAACAACCAGCCGTCACACAATGCCATTTGCGCAATGAGTGAGTAGTTTAATGCTTCCAAACCATTACAAAGTGCTCAGCCATAATTCTTCATCGTCGTTAACTACAGCATCAACAATGGGCATATCATGCCTTACAGATGTGTAGTGGGTACCTCGCTTCTCCACAGAATGACGAATAATGGCACAGTGGGTGCTTCCCTTCTTCACAGAAATTATGATGATTTATGGCGTAGTGTGTACCTTGCAAGTGTACTTGGATTAGTCGCCCATGATTAATAAATCGACTTTAAGCGATTTCTTTTGCACTTAAATAGCATGGAACCAGCCATACAGTTCACAACCTAGGAAGAGCACTATTTTAAAAGCGGAGCTCCTCATAGCATCACCTGGTCGGTCGTCGCTCCATGCGGCGTGTCCCCGCCGTCGCGTCTCCCGTATCATTCAATAGATGGCGCTGTCCCATAGAGATAGAAAAAGGAAAATAAAATAAAAAATAAAAAAATAAAAAATAAAAATAAATAAAAAGTAAAAATGTATAAAAATAAAAAATAGAAAAAAGAAGGGAAAAAAAGGAAAAAGGAAAAATAATCAAAGCGGCGTATCGCTTTGATTACTGCTGGGCGAAACCACTGAATATTTCACGATGTAACCATGATTGCTTCAGGAGCTTCGCCCAAGCTCTTCATCATTCACCCGTGGATGCAAAATAAACACAAAAAAACAAAAGTCGTCCTATACGCACTCAAAGGCAAAATTCTTCCAAGATTAAATAATATAAACATGGAAAATGACACCATAGAGGTTGTTGACAGCGTTAAAATCCTGGGTGTTTTCGTTTCAAATAATTTAACTTGGAACGAACATATAGACTACCTGTGTTCTAAAGTTGCTTCTGCAGTTGGTGCGGTAACGAGACTACGAAACATGCTTCATTTTTTGAAAAGATCAAAATTCCACTTTACAACTCATTGGTACTTTCCCTGCTTCAGTATTGCCACCTTGTATGGGGTACCACAGGCATTACCAACATGACCAAATTACATCGATTACAAAAGAAAGCTATAAGAAGTATTGCAAATTTACCTTATGATGAGCACACGAAAGAGTGGTTTTTACAGTATAATATTCTCCCAGTGCATCAACTATATAACAATAGATTGTTACTTTGTTATAAATCATCAGTTAGGCACAATGACACATATATAGCTGACCTCGCAAACCTGCATCCAAATACATGCATACAGCGTACAAGAAACAAAGAATTATGGCATATACCCACCCCACGAGCTAACTATTATAAAGAGTCTTTATCTTATGCCCTTCCGCGTTTACTAAATAGGTTACATCATGAATCATTTGACCTGTTTTCTTGCTCAAGAAATGAAATTAGTTTTTTCTTATCGAAAATGGCTTAATGAAGTGTACGGATATTACATGCACTGGTGCGTTGTTGTTAACTGTGTATTATGAAATTATTACTATATTCTGTTCTGTAATGCAAGTGTCCATTTAAGTATGTTTGAGTTTTTCTTTTTACTTTGTAATTGTGTCATTTTTACAGTGTCACTTCATATTTTCATTAGAGCACATTGTGTAATCTTTTCTTCTGTATTGCAATGTACCCTTTACTGTATTTCCGAAAAACAGTATTGTAAACAGTGCGCTATGCACAATGTATACACCATGTATCCACCCTCATGCTGTGCCATGCCAAGAAGCAAGGAGGCAGGGACCACTGTCAAGCCGTAATCGCGGCTTTTAGTCCCGCCTCCTTCTCTTTCAAAGGAAATAAAAATAAAAATTGATTGATTGATTGATTGATTGATTGATTGATTGATTGATTGATTGATTGATTGATTGATTGATTGATTGATTGATTGATTGATTGATTGATTGATTGATATGCTGTAATTTTTTATCATGTCGCCGATACAGATTACGAAGAAAAAGACTTCTTGTTATCCCATTCGCTAAGCTGGGGCTGAACTTCACAATTGGCAATGTGCTTACTTTCGGTGCTTCAGCTCTGGGCTTCAGCCACAGGAACGCGTTTGATGCCGTGTGTAGACACCTTCACGAAACAAAACGAATACGACTTTAAATTCCCACTTTATAAGTATTCTTATAATAGAAAGAAAAAAGAAAAAAAAAGTTTTCTTTTTGTTATTATTTTTGTTATTTATTGTTCTTCTTATTCTTATTCTTATTATTCTAATTTCTACTCGGGCCAACGATTAAAGTGTCTGATCTGAATGTTTTAAAAACAATTATTGCACTATTTCCTTGTTGCATACGTTATTTATTTATTTATTTATTTTTACTGTCATCAACATTCAATACTCAAAATACCTTAAAAAATTTCTTAAGATCAATTATTGGCCAATCCCCCGGAGTGGGTGTGAGCCTTGTGGCAGAGGATACAACAACAACAACAACATATTTGGACGCACTCGTGAAACGCGACGGCAATAGAGTGTCGTTTAGCATTTTCAGGAAGGAGACGCACACCGGCATGTACATAAGCTTCAGCTCTGTGCATCCGAAGTGTCATAAGTAGTCGGTGGTCGCTTCACTTGTACGCCAGGCGGAGAAACTTTGCTCAACTCCGGAGGACCAGAGCGGCTGACCTAGCCACGACACGCCGTGATCTCTCGTCTTCGGGCTACCCGAGTTCATTCATTCAAGCTGTTGAAAAGAGCCTAGCTCATCGTACGTGAAATCTCTCCCAACGTCAAGATAACAAGGGAAAGAGAAAAAGAATTCCTGTACCGTATGTCCCCGGCGTAAGTGAAAGTTTGTCCCGAATCCATCGAGGGTATGAAGTCGACGTCCCTCACGTGCCGGCGCTCAAGCTTAGACACGCTATGGGGACGGTGAAAGACAAACTCAAAAAGGAGAAGTTCCCGGGCGTCGTATAAAGGATTCCTTGCGCTGATTGTAATCACGTCTACATCGGTTAGACTGGCGACTTTAGAAAAAGAATGAAGCAGCCCAGCTGCGATGTAAAAACCATGCACGTGGCAACAAACGCGCTAGCTTATCACGCAGTGCCCACGAGCCATGACATCGACTGGGATAGCGCGAAGATAATAGGAAAATAAAAGAACAAAACAGCAAGGCTTCATCATGAATCCCTCCACATTCAAACAACAGATAACGCGCTCAATCGCAACTAAGGCAATCTGCCCCCGATGTATACACTCGATGCTTACGCCACATCGTCAAACCTATATAACCAACGCCCCTAAAATATTTTCATTCTTTGTGAACAAGGCCCCCGCAGTAGGGCCGAAACGTCAAGAGAGATTACAACGGGCTCTAGGAAGGCCACCCTTCCAGCTTTCGCTGTGACTGCGCTGCGTGTTCCGCGCAGGCCTGCCGTTTCGTTTTTTAGTCATAGCTGCAAGACAATCAATCCTTTCTCGAAGTTAACCCGCCACGGTGGTCTAGTGGTTATGGTGCTCGACTGCTGACCCGCAGGTCGCGGAATCGAATCCCGGCCGCGGCGGCCGCATTTTCGAAGGAGGCGAATATGCTTGAGGCCTGTTTGCTTAGATTAGGTGCACGTTAGAGAACCCCAGGTGGTCGAAATTTCCGGAGCCCTCCACTACGGCGCCTCCCATAATCATATCGTGGTTTTGGTACGTTAAACCCAAACAATTATTATTATTTCTTGAAGTGACAACGCTATTGCAACGTCTATACACAAATAGACGACATACCTAGCTCCATGTTACTGACTTAAGCAAGTAAAACTTCAAAATTGCGACCACTCTTGAACGATTTCGCTCATTGTTCCTAGTGTGGTGTGGTTACAGTACTTACTGAGTAGGCTACTGACTTACGTCACTGCTAATGAACTGCATCTTGGGAATACCGATCTTTTAATATTTTATGCGCGACGCAGAAGGAGGAGTGAAGGAGTGAATATGACGTAGAAGTATGACTAAGAGCAAGATATATAGCGCAAAATAGCTATTAAAATGAAAACCATCCATGGCGTTTTCCACATAAGCAAAATGCGACACTATACGTCTTCAAAGCTGCTATCCCCTCAGACAAATAATTAACAAAGGAATAAGAAAGTACGCAAACGATGAAGACGAATGAGCCGTCAATACCCGGAAGCGAGGAAACAAGGGCACGCGCTCTGTCGATCGAAGAGGCTCAAGAAGGACTTCTAAAGTTTCTTGAAACGCGCGCACGGAACACAAGACCACGCAGGCGGGCAATATGGCGCCGAAAATTAACGCGCTTCTCGCAGCAGCAGAATATGACACCCTTCCCCGTCGTCCCTCTTCACTTCGGCTCTATCACAAAAATCCACCGGGAGTTCGCCCGCTGGCCAGCGCGGTCGGTCATCCGTACAAGCCTGGCCCGACACGTCTGTCCACTTCATTAATTTTTAATTTTCTCCGGAGCGAACAAATCGCTCTTCCACTCTCCTTCTCTCTCTTTCGTCTGACGTCAAGAAAAGTTTTCTCGGCGTGCAAAGTCCCCATTGTTTTGCGTTAAAGCTAAGTCCGGCACCCGCGAAGTACTCATTATCTCCCATCTCGTCCTCTTATTCCCGGCCGCTCATTCGCTCGACGCCCCTTCGCCACGAACGGCGTACAACACTCTGCCGCCGTCGACTTACACTACATACACGCACACACGAGCACGCGCGAAAATCTACGCACGAACGGCGCACCACACCCGAGCGGGCGTCCGCTCAATCGGCTTCGCCACAGTACTTTAACTTCTTGCAGGGAAGAGGAGCTTCCGCGCCTCGCCAGGGCACAGTCGAGCGTTAGCTAACGGCAAGCAAACAATCTCTTGTCTCTCTCCTCTCTCGCACACACTTTCTTGCTGTGTCTTTCTCGCAGCCCCCCCCCCCCCCCCCCTTTTGCTCCGAAGGCAAGCCACTTAACTCGGTCTCGCGGCAGAGTGTTGCGAAGCCCCGTCTTCTTTGCTGCTCACGGAGCCCGTCCCTTCGTCTCTCTCGAACCGCTCTCTCTTTTCTCCCGAGTCACCGAACCGAACGAAATCGATAAATTATTCCTTAATTGCAATCACACGCACGCCATCTCCCAAAGCTCGGCTAGCCCTCCAGCCTTCCCTATACAGTGGCGAAGCCTCTTCTTCACCGGGAAGGGCGCCTCGGCGGTTTCTTCGCCTCTGGAGTCAATCTGGCGCGAAAACCAGAAACTTTCTTTTTTCTTTCCCCTGAGAGATCTCGTGTTTTTCATCTTTACGCGGTTCGCATCTGCAAGCTTTCGCCGCTATTATGTTTTCTTCTACGAACTGCTTTCTTTTGTTTTATCGTATGCACTATCAACCCATTCATTTGCCCTATCGAGAAACTGTTTTATACATATGTTTTTTTTTCTTCCTGGTTTGGCGCTTCGACTCGGCTCTGAAACTTTGGACCGCGGCCACGCATGCGGCCGTAAAGACAGCGGCGGGCGGCGAAGGGCCATTCTTCATTATCCGAACCTGTCATCTTTATGGCATCGTCTTCGCCTAACACTTCTTCGATAGTTTTTGTTTTCCGGCCCAAAGCCATAATTGAACTTCTGACTTTTCTTATTTAGGAGCGTGCAAAGAAGAGTCTACCCTACAGGCCCATAAGGCTTTTTTGTGTGTGTTCCGTTCTGTTAAAAGTCCCGTGCTTGCTTCGGGCTTGTGCACGCGATGTAGCTATCTCATGAACTTGCAGTTCGTTTATAAAACCGACGGACTTTTTCGCAGCATTCATAAAACATTCAGGGAAACGTTAAACTAGCCATATAGCACGTGTATTCTTTGGCGTCTAGCTGTCGTATAAAGTAAGGCGAAACATGTGAAAGAAGAGATTCTGCGTGGCAGTTTTTAAAGATTGGCGTGTTGGCACCGTCGCGTTGGTGACGAACTGCTTGTGTCTTTCGGGTGTGTTTCTCCTCATATAATATACATTCGTTCATACGTCGGGACGAGATGAACGTAACATAGCTAGGCTGTTGCCTTCACTTTGCCAGCATCGTGCTCATGAAGCTAGAGTTCTTCGATTGCTTGAGTAAACTCTGACTGGTGCGTTCGATGGCATTTTTGAGCGTTCTTGACTGAAGATGGGACTTACTGCATGACGGCCCTCTCTACTGAATCGGTTGTTTGATGTTCACGTTTGGAGTGGCGCACAAGGCATTATGCTTCTCTTTGTGCTTTTGTTTTTCTTCTTAATGTTGATGAACGATGATAAAACAGAATGCTTCGTTTTTTTTTTAGATGCGAAGCAGCTTTTGCTCGGGGCTGTGTCCGGCGGTGGTGGTGGCGTCCGCGCTCCACTGGGCATGCGCCTACTTCTCTCCCACTTTCCTCCTTTACGCAGGTGTTCGGTCGCCTTATCTCCTCTCCTCCCCCGCGCTGCAGCCGCGGCGCAGCCTCTTCTCCCACGTGATGCAGCCGCGCTGCAGCCAAATACAGCCTGTAACCCACTCTCTCCTCTCCCTCCCCCATTTCATGAGTATATAAGCGCGTGGGCTCGGTCGGCTTCCGTCATTCTCGCTTCGCTCCCGTTCAGATGAGTTGTAACGTCAACGTCGGCGCCACTCGTTCACTCGGCGCTAACGGAAAGCAACGTACAAACACAACGTAAGGATAACACAAACACCAAATACAAACCTCACTCACTAACGGAAACGCCGAGTGAACGTAACGGAAACTTGGTGTGCGCCCCCAATGCTGCTTCGCATCCCCTCATGGTTCCCTTGAGTGGGAGATGGTGTAATTTTCAGTTTCTTTTTTTTTCTTGGCGCTGATATTGCCATTACCATAACTTGCCCTGTCTTACTCGGAAGCTTAACCGCCTGATTTCTGCAGAGGGCACTTCCCTTTTCGTGAGTCACACAGATACGCACTAGTGAATGCTTGTTCGGCAAGCAAAGGTGTGTTACTTGACATGAACATAGTGATTAGTGTGTTTAAACAGCGAGATGCACGTTTCACGTCAGCGGCAGTCATGCGCAAGGAGGCGCTGTTTGTTCATGGAAAGGCGGCGCGTGCTTCAACGAAAAGCATAACTCATTCCTTGAAGTAACATCCTAATTTTGGCTGCAGCTGGTCTCTCGTGGACGCAGGTTGAGTTTTAAAAAAAGAGATGAGAGGCTCTATTTGACAATATAGCGAAATTAATGACGCTTCCACTTTCATGTGTTAGCATTGCTCAATGTCAAACTTATCTAAGTACATATATAAAAGTAAGAAATTCTTACCACACTAGGCCCAGCGTTCAGGTCGTTTGTTCAGCCTTTCTTCGTGCAAGTCAGTTGATCCTAAAACCAAATTCGTGAGCTACGGTACTTTTAGAAGGTGGAATGATGAGATATTGGCGATGCATCCTGGTAAAACTGCTGGCCCGCTGCACTTAAGAGAATACCAGGCAAATATTTGTAATCAGGCCCACATAAATGACCAGTACGTACATCGTTCCTATATTTTAATGATATGTTACCTAGAGGTGATAAAAATTTAAGGAAAGAAACAGCGTAGCTTCTAATCTTCCATTTCTGGATGTGCGTGTTCTTGAAGAGTCCATATTTGCCACCAAAAGTAATCGTGCCAGCGAACCGTTCTTTACATGTGCCCCGCCTGCGCGGCGTTACCTTTAAAATGAAAAAACTACGCCTGACATTCGGATATTGGTACAGTAATTCCGTCGCTAGGATAAAAGAGGAATAATTTTCTATGCCCGGCTTTACGATTCCAAAGGACCAGAAGAATCACCGCTATTCCTTCCGGGTTTGGCGTCGCAGCCATAGAAAAAACCGCAGTAGTTAGGTCCTCATAAACGTATTTACTCGTAAAACTGAATAATTAGGCTGGTCGGTTTACCATATAGAGATACACAAATAAAGAGTGCAGTATTTGTAGCGGGCACACCACGAACATCATCTATCACAGCAGGTCGGAATACGATTACCAACGTCGTATACAGCGCTCATAGAAATTAGTGAGGTCAGGCGAAATAGACATCGCATGCTTGAGTAATGAATCGTCTAGAGAGCGGGAAAGAACAGAAAGAAACTTGCCCCCAAGCTTACAACAACAACACAAAAGGTGATTGGTTGGCTTCCGTTTCTATTCGCTTCTTGCGGCTGCTCTGTGCCGGCAAGACTGCCGCGTGCAAGAAGCCAAGGACTTAACTGGGTTCGTGTACGCCAATGATTAAGTGATTAATGTTTCAGGCTAGGCGGCACAGCTCGAAGACAAATTTCGTTTGCCACGAAAAAAACGCGCTAGGATAGCAAAAACAAAAAAAAAAAAGAATCGACGAGAACGTGTCACGGAATAGGAAAAAGAACGTGATCGTGCCGATGCCGCGGCGAACGCGTAAACAGTGCGCGCAATGTAACACTTATAACGAGCGCGCGTCATGACACTGTCCTTATTCATGGCGGCGAGTGCTTATAGCCGTACCGCAGTGATAGCGCGGCCCCGCGTGCTCTTTGCCTCGCGTT
The DNA here is from genome assembly GCF_013339695.2 of Rhipicephalus sanguineus. Taxonomy (NCBI): domain Eukaryota; kingdom Metazoa; phylum Arthropoda; class Arachnida; order Ixodida; family Ixodidae; genus Rhipicephalus; species Rhipicephalus sanguineus. The sequence continues at coordinate 139,450,142 of NC_051178.1, forward strand.
TTCCTTTTCTTTCTCGTTATTGGTCCTATGGCGATCGAGGGGCCCAGTTGTCCTGGAAAATGGCGTGAAACCGGCACGACCGTCGAAGGTGCCTGTAGCCGTTAATCACCACACTGCCCACCGAGCGTGTACGAGCCAAACACGCTCGTGCGGTTTCAATTAACGCTCGGCGCTCCGCGTAGCGAGCGTTCCAATAACCTTTGGAAGGAAGCACGGGGAAAACGAGTAAGCATCGCCGATACGTGGAATGTAGGTAGCCGCGGGCTCACGTCGTGACCACCTCTCAAACCCAGACGCCACGCTAAATCCTTTTCTTGCTGTGTCGTGGCATTCTTTTATCAATTCCTGTCCGCTAACACTCGATGACTATTAAAATGGTTGTCTTTGGAAGCATGACACCAACACTGCATGTGAGTTCAGCGGGAAGATCCGGCTGTTTCCGCAATCTGCGGCAGCAGCACCCCCTTTAGGGCTTGCGAGTCACGGTTAGAAGGGCGATAACTCACGGATAGACAAATGTGCATGAAATCGCTGCTCTGATGAACGAAGTGTATATCCCTTTATACCGGTCGTCTGCAGTGCAGTGGCACGCATTCTCACCTTGTTCTGCGCGTGCGAAAGAGCAGCGCCATTGGAAAGCGCATGTAGTCTCGCTGCCCACACGGCAGCGAGGCTACATACGAATGCTGTTCTATATTTGTGGTTGTTGGTGTAGGTCACGCTGAAGTTTATGCGTTGGAGACACGCTTGGACTTGCGTAACAAGATTTTGTGGCATGAAAATATCACAAAACAGACCAATTTTGTAAACGGACCCGTATACTGAGGGGTCGCGCCAGTCAACGTTACTAGAACAAACTCAGTTTCACAGCTCCGTATCTCCGCCAGCGGAGGAGGGTGGTCCGAACGGCGGTCGCGAGAACTAGCGGCGCTGCAGTTCCGTCTTGCGCCACTATCGGCGCGTCGTCTGCTGCCACGGCATAACGATGCGGTCCGCCGCGCAGTTGCTCGCGGCAACTGCGCGGCAACTTTCTTATTATACTAGTTAGGTGGATACTTAGGTGGATATGCATAAGGTCGTCTGTATGCATTGGCCCGCGTGCGTTGTTCATTGATTGGCTAAGAATCGATGTTCGGTCTATATTGCCACGCCCACTTCTTGTTTTATTTTGATGTATTCGGGTTTGACCAGCAAAGACTTATCAACGCTTGACGCTGTCCGCGAAGCAGTGTTCGAGAAGCTTCGTGATTGTAGTAGATCGTTTTGTTAAGACTGCGCGCCGCACGCGAATGTTCCAGCTTTGTCGAGAGATACCGCCGCCACCAGCGATATCGCTGGAAAGTTCGATAGCGCCTGTATAAAAGCCGACGCGCTTGACCGCTTGTCAGTTGATCGACGGTCGACGCTCTGTTCGCCGCTATCAGTGTATTGCTGTAGTTTGACTTTGTTTCCCGGCCACAAGTTCGGCCAAATAAAGAGTTTCATCTCGGACCTGCTGACTGCTGCCTTCGTCGACGTCACGACCCTGTGACAATATTTGAGCTGTCTACATTGCGCTTAACTTCCAAGCATAGGAGTTTCTAAGCGAATGAGGGTTTTCAGAGTAATTTTTAAAACTACCACTACGATTTTAGCCGCTGCCGTCTTATCTAGACCAAGAACAACCCAACACGTTTGTAAAAGCCTTTATAGTGCACAAAGAAGCGTACTTACTCGAGATACAAAAACGTTCTAGAAAAACAGTGCCCATGTTCTACAATTTATTGAAAAAAACTTTCTCGAAAAACATCACCAATGCTTTGCAATGTTTACAAGACACGTTTTCGCGACGGTTAAAGAGATACTGACCCAAAAGCGGAAAATTTTACGAGAACTCGGTAAATGAAATCTCAGTGTGCGATTACATCGAGCAGATGTCGTCTCTGAGCAATCTTTTCAGCTGATAGTTGTATTTTCAGTGTCTCATCTTTCTACGTGGCATCCTTCTACGGTGCCTTAAACAATTCGAACAGATCGGCCGTGATGTGAGCCCCGAGCAGTTATTCGCGCGTACTCTGTCGCTAGAAGAGTCGTCAGTATTCAACTTCAGTTTTTCAACTTCACCGAGCAGATGTTCGATGCCCGCAGCACTTTACACTGTACGACAGCCGTTTGCGTTTCGTGCTGTAGCCGTTCACTACGCAGTTAAACTGCTCGTCAACTACAATTATCTTTTGCACAAGTAAGTCTCCGTTCTCGAAGCAAAGTGTGGTATTGGGCTAGTTGGTATTCCTTCATTAAACTGCTCAGCGCAAAAATTTGACACGGTACACATAGAAAAGACAAGGACCAGCGCTGGTCCTCGTCTTTTCTATGTGTACCGTGTCAAAGTTTTGCGCTGAGCAGCCCGTTCCCGAGCCGGCGAGTGTAAAATATTCCGCACATCTTGTTCAATACCTCGTCATAAAATCTCTCGAAAATTCACTGCTTTGAAGGCATAGCGACAGCTGACAACTGATCGAATGTTATAGTGTGATGCAACTCTCAGTCTCGGTAGCCTTTCGTTTTGCTGTTCCATTTCTGGCGGCTCCTCCAAATTGGGCACTGGGCTTTCGCGGGACGCCGTGCGTTTTGGGGGGGATTTGCGCCTAAACCCCTAACATTTTGGCTTTGAAATGTGGGGTGGAAGTGCTGGGAACAAGCGCGGCACGGCACGTGGCGCGAGTTCCCACTTTCCACGTGGGATCAAAACTTCTTGTCCCGCAACCACACGACGATAGTGCTTTACAATGTCGTCACTCTCAAAATAAACGTCACAGACCTTGCATTTCGCAGTAAGCCTTCTATCTTTGCGATGCAAAGCTTGAATGGCGTAGGGACTTTTGCAGGTCCGAAGAAGTGTCGTGAAGCGGAGTCGTCGTTGCGGTAGCCGCTCTTGCAGCCCGGCGCAAAGCAAGTCGGCATACCGCACTGTGAATCTGTTCGCCCTCGTTACGCTTCGTACATCATGCACGTGTCTTCGTACAAGACGCTAAGCCTGGTCAAGAACAGTCGCAAAAAAAAAAACATGGCTGATCCCTCCGTCATAGGAATCGGTATAACACGAAAGTGAAACGTGTCTTCACAGAAGTAGTGCTTATTGTGTAGAGATATATGAGAGCTTGTACAATGTCTATTCGTGTTTGGCAGCTATAGCACCGTTTGACGTGGATACACCCATGTTGACAGCATCTCTCTATCGCGACGACTAACGCCCATGATCATGATTAAACTGTTGTTGTAGCTGACGGTGTGAACATATATTTGGACACAGCGAATCGTGAATCCCGCGTAAGGATGATATCAACAAGCTCATAATCAACACTGGTACCCGGTATGCACTTCTTGAAAGAGGGGTCAATTAAGGAGAGAAACGGCACGGTGTGCGCTTTCTAGTAATGGGTAGCCGACGCCTGTGCTCATGCATACATAACGCGCACTGCTCTTCAGCAACACGGGAGGTAGAGGTTCGTAGCCTGAGCCGCAAACGCGTGCGTCCCGCTGGCCTCTGTCTCGCAGGCGCTGCTTTCGCTCCACCAAGGCACGACATTCGCCCGTCGAAATCGCGTCCTTGCCGCAGTTTTGTTAGTCGGTGCTCTCGCAATTGAAGCAGTCGGCGGCGGAGAAATCCCGTTGGTGCACGTGAAAGATGCACTTATAGTGTACTAGTGCACTACAGATGCACTACTCCGATGAGCCGACGCACGCTAACACGAAGCCAAAGGCAAAGAACGTAACTGCGTCAAGGGTGCCTCGGCGACGCCAGCGCGGCCACTCTACCTCTCTGGTATCGAGACGCTTTAACCATGACCTCAGATATCGCGTACAATCTCGGAGTAAGCGCTAGTAAGTGTCGATCGTGAAGTATTACTTCGTTTCACCTCTCACAGACGGCGGCACCGCCCCGCTTCGCCCGCCGCGAAAGAGAATGTGTGAAAGATATAAGGCGCGTTCGCGCCGTGCCTAGCATCTCCCGAGATGGCTTAGTGGGTAGCGCGTCTGGCGCTTGCCGTCGCGGCCGCAGCGTCGTGGGTTCGATTCCCAGCTGAGTATCTTTTTCTTGGTTTTTTTCTTTATCACCCGTTGGTGTCCATTTTATCAACGTCATATCCGTGACGGATGTACTTGGTGGACCCCGGCATAAAACACTTTCGTGTTAAAAAAAAAAAAAAATCACAGCATATCCACGGAGTGAATGATGATGAGTGGGCGAAGCTGCGGAGGTTCATCGGTAAACCGTGAATCTTCCGTGAATTCTGCCCAGTACATCATCACCGACGGCGAGCTAACAAAGCGCAGACGACGCTGTAACCCACGTGCGCTCGTACATCGGCGGCGCCGATCACAACAAGCGCCAGCCGCGGGAGCTAGACGTGACTGCAGCGCCACTAGTTCTCGCGACCGCCACGCGGACCGCCTCTCCGGCGGAGCTTTTAAACTGAGTTTGTTCTAGTAACGTTGGCGCCAGTGATCTCTTCAGAGGCCAAGCACCTATACAACTAAGGTTATAGCTGCCAACCGCACATGTACAACATGTGATACATTGTGTACGAACCATGAACTATAAAACATGACAGAGACAAAGCTAGCAGCTTCGTTTTCTTGCTGAGCCGGGAAAACGAGTCTTTAAGTTGTGTATAAGAAACACTTCTTTCGTTCTCGATTAAGCCCAGTCTCAACGGGTGACTCTTCGGACAACGGCCGAATGCCGCCTTTGCAGTTCTTTGGCGGCGTCGTTTCGCTTATGCTCGAACAGGCAGCGTAGAAAGACAAAAAGAAGATTAACGTATGTGTGAAAAGAACGATAAAGAGGCGAAATATAAGCTCCAGACACATACCTCGTGAAAGGGAGAAAGTGCAGAAGCCGTTCCTCACGGATCAACGCCTACTTGTGCTAATCAGGCCAAACACAAGACACAAGACAGCGCCCCCATCCGTCACTATGAAACAACTTATCTCGATTAGCAGCCCGCAACGAGCAGTTCTGAAAACAAAGCTCTAAGGAGTGCCGATTATGGTGCGTTTGTTTGGATTTCTCGATGTGACCTGTCTGTTCTACTTCCGTGCTTCTGCAATTCTACTACTCAGAATAGGGAATTGTCAGCGTAATTCCTGATAACTGAGCTAATTCCCTGTGGACGTTTGTTTCTGCTATCTCGTCACGTACACGTACACACACAAGCGCTGCGATACGTCACGTACACGACACGTACACGACACGACACGACACGACACATACACACAAGCGCTGCGCGTGTGTGTACGTGTGTGTACGTGTCTCTCTTGTGGGTGTGTGTTCGCACTGGTACTTTCTTATTTCATGATGAAGCAACTTGCCCAAAAAGAAGTATTGATGGAGATAGAGAATATCGTTATGCGCAGTTGCATCCAATGCCAGCCAGACTCAACAAGAATGTTTATTCGGTACACGTCACTACGAGAAACTTTCTTTTTGCCCGCAAAATCTCGTTACGCCGTATTCCCGTAGACATCACAATCCCGGCGCGTGGCAGGATACGAGAAATACATGCTCTTCTCGGTTCCCAACCCACGTGGGCACAAGAGCGTATGCCGGAAAGCACCCTACAGGAACACACGGAAGCTAAAGCGCTAAGAAAGAGCGCCCCCGAGATTAAGAAGCCAAGCGAAGCCGGTCAAATCAATCTGGCCGGTCATTTGGAGGAGCACATAAATCTCTGACCTGCCAAGCCGCCGACCACGCTTTCGTGGTTCGATGCTTGCTTTCCTGAGCCGTAAGGAGGCCGGACCAGTTTTCTTTTCCCGTCCGGCTTCTCCTAGTGCTCTGATCTCCCGGCGTGTTCTCACCTTCCGACAGCGGCTGTTGTCAAGACTCGAGCAGCGACGACAATGACGTATGACTTCTAACGCTGCGCCGTATCGCTGCTGTCAGCAGAATCGTTAAGAAAAGAGCTCAAGTGGCCACGGTTACAGCGTGTGGAGCAGAAAAAAAGAAAATAGCTGAAACTATTGGATCACGATTGTTGTGTCAAAGTGAAACGATAGCTTCGCGTGAGAACTGCCGAGATGGGCTGCTGAGACACTTATTAAGGCGAAAGCCTTAGATGCCTTACCAAACGCGAAAATTGACCGTCGGCGTCGGCACTGGCGGCATCAACACTAGTGATGCAAAAAATCATCGTCACGTGATGACGTCAAGAGCGCCAAATTTGTTACGCCGTCGTGACCACACTATGAAGTCACACGATGATGGAATCGCATGACATCGTCTTTTGGTCAAAGGTGGGCCGATCACGGAGGCTGTGCAGAACAATTTAAGGTGCAGAAAGCGTGCAAAGCCTCCGACCCTGGAGGCAATGCAAAACCACGCTAGGTGCAGAAGGCTTTAGGACTGGGGGAAGAGGAGAAAAAGAAGATGTCTCTCGCCTTCGAGTCGAATTAGACGATTGCATATGGGACCCTGCGAGTTCTTTGCTCTCTGTGTTGGTTCATTAGTGCTGTGACGAGCGTGGATGCTGCAAATCTTGCCGGAGTGCACGCGGTTGTCATACAGTCTTCAGCCTCAAAATTTAACGAGATGAAAGGCACAGTGATGGATTCATTGTCCCTGTAGTTTGGCTTAGATGTGTTGTGGCCAGCAAGTCGCCAAACGTTGTCCTCGCTTGTCGCAAAGTGTTTTACCAAAATTTGCGAAGGTTTTCTGGAGTTAGGCAAAGCAGACTTGCCGATCCGTGCCACCGATCTCCGGAACAGCAACTAATAATTAAACGGCGCAATTAGCCTTCGCACAATTTTGAAAGTAAACTGCCAGCTACGATTTCTCTTAACTGCGAATTTCGACCCCGTCGTGTTACGGTTATAGTATACCTCTTTGACGGCATTCTTCAAGCCAAATATCGTAAAAATGAAAGCACACGCTCATTGTTTCGAATCATATAGAACAGACGGGGTACACACCGCAGTGTTCGCGGAGTGTCTTAGCGAGTGCCAGTCGGCCTAATGTCGAGGCATTTTCTCGCACCCACGTTCGGGCCATCAAGCCTAAGCAGCTCGTAAGCCAGGATTACGCCAGATGTAACGACTAACACGCTGGCAACACGCGCGTTGACAAGGGAAACAAGAACGCGACGACAAATCCACCCTGCTTTATCCTTCTCTGCTATAGAACAAAGATCGCTGACAAACGAAGCTTCTGTGCACCTCCGGAAATCTTGGTTCACTTGTGCGAGAGCACGCTCCTGTACTGCATTCCCCTCACTGTATCTTGTTCTTTTGTTTTAGTGCACTATACCTCGTCATTCGACGTTGCTCTCGCGACGTCTTCCTTTCGCGTTCGCTCTTTCTTTTCCCTTCGTCTTCGCGGGTGGCCGACCTTGCGGTGTCACACGTCTTTCCCTGCATGATTCATGGTCAGACTTAGGGGCAGGCAGCGTTCGGAGCGGATCAGCGGAGCGGCTGACCGTGCCCCGCGCCGAAGCCCCGGGGCTTTGTACCATAAATCCCCATGCCGTGACTCGGGGCGCACGCCTTGCGGCGTCCAAGCCCTTCCGAATCGGGCGTCGGCGATGACAAGCTGACGTGGACCGCTCGAAGCGCCGTCCGGGGATGGAGGCCCGGGTCTTAGCCCGGACGCGTTGACGTGCAAACGGATGCTAGATGTCAAGCGGCTCCAGTCTTAGCTATACATATTGTTTCGTTATCTTTCTCTTACTGCCTGCCAGTCTTGTCACAGGCCCATCACATGTGAAGCATAGAGCAAAATATACGATGTAGAAAAGGAGATCCAGTCGCTGGAGGAGCTCACCGGTCCGCAGGCCGTGTTAGCAAAACTTTTCTTCTGTGACGTCACTGTGCGCAGGCATTTATGCTGTTGCATGTTTATGGGCTCTCCTCGATCTACTGTATTCGACGACATAAAAAGGTCTGAGTGGGTTATTTAGTTACGAGGTAACCGAATTCCTACAACTTAAGTTTTTTCTTCTATTTGGTCTTATGGAATCTGTATAGACGCGCCGTTGGCAGGTAACGTGTAGTTTTGCGATATTGACCGAACTCTTTCGGTAGAAAGAATCTTGCGCCATCGACAGGACTTAAAGTCACAAAAGAAGGCCGTGCAAACTCAACTGCGCTTTCTGCGTTCTACCGGTCAATCAGAATGGCTCTAATCGGAACATCCTGCGTGTGTGTGTGCATGCGTGATTTTTTTTTTCGTTTTTATTTTATCTCTCTCTGTGTCCTCTTTCCGACCCCTATTTTCCAACCCTTGTACAGGGTAGCAAACCGGTCACTAGTACCCAGTTAACCTCCCTGCCTTTCTTTTTCATCTATTTCTCTCTCTCTCTATTGCACATTCATTTGTGTGCCTTACACGATACAAATGCTTGTAGCACATCCTCAGGACTACATACGGCAGTATGAAATGTTCCAGCGGAAGTAACTACCATAACGCCAGATATTGAGAAGTCGAGAAAAGATGAGTGTTTTCGTTCTGTCCTGTCTGTTATCAAGTCACCGCTGTTGTTAATGCGGTTGCGCGTTGCAAGTGTATGCAGAAGGCGAACGCATAATCATTCATATTTAAGGGTGTTGTAGCATACATTCGTTTGATACATTTATTTAATTATTTACACCTATTTTTACGCATTCCAGGCGTTTGTTCTACGATTGCTTTCATGTGGAGTTCAACGGCGTCAACAGAGTCTATACGGAAGTGGGCAAAACAACAATGAATTCTACGTGCTCCTGAGGTATATGCTGTCACGGTTCAATATATATATATATATATATATATATATATTTAATTTTCGAAATAACGCGCAACTTTCTTTCTCACCCGTTACGTTTTCGTACACAGCTCTGTCCCTTTTCCGGTTCTCTATACTTTCAGTTCATAGCCTCCAGCCGTGCACTATACTCTGAAGACTTCGGCGCTCTTCTGCGGACGTGTTCGGCTTCTCGCATCGGCCTTATTTGGCGCCCACGTCTTTCGCACTCGCGTCGCCCACACTGGACGGGAAGTACGTTCATTGAAAACAACTGGCCCTGCTCAATGCACTCGCGATCCTCTTTGTTAGCTTCAAAAAAAAAAAAAAAGTTCGAAGCATCGCACTCTGCCTTCCGTACGTGCAAAAAGAAAGAAAATATAGTAAATGAAGTGAGAAAGTTTCGTGCTGAGAGAGAGAGCACACAGACAAAGAACACTCTGAATGCGCGCTGGAGCTCCCAAGCGGCGCTGTTCGACCGTATAAAACAAGTCACGAAATGTCGAACGCTTCAAGAAATTCGCCCACTTGAAAATTCAGGGCGCCTTCGGCATTCGCGGTCGGCCCTGGATGTGGAAAAGTAAACATGCTTAAACGCGTTAGTCGAGGGAGAAAAAGCATAGCCCTTCGGCCATGTTCTGTGCGGGAAGGAAAGGTCTGCTCTTGTTCAAAACCGTCCGGTTCCGGCAAATTTCTTTTGTTTTTATTTCCTATTTCTCCAGATGTCTTCCCCTAATCTGCTTGTAAAGTCTGAGGTAGTTTGTTTTTTTGTTTCCTGAAATAAATTTTTCAACCTACTCACTACCTCCCCTATTTTTTCAAAATATTTGTTTTCTTGTTTGAACGTGAGCCGATTGCTCTTGTTTGCACCCACACGCGCCGCACCTAATGTTTATATGTTTGTAGTGTATTCCGCGTTTTGTTATGATGCGTTGTCCACGATGCTTGTTTGTTCAACACGCGTTCATTTTCTCTTTCGGTGGGTTGTTTAGCCACTGCCCCCCTCACCCCTCCCCCCCCCCCCCCCCTGAAGGAAGAGAAAATGAGTGAATGAGACTCATTGTGTGCACAGCTAGCCTGAGGCTAAATGGCATGACAGTATCACAAGATTAAAAAAAGAAAACTATATAAACAGCGTGACTGAGTTCCTTCTGTGCCAATAAGCCACTTTTACACTATACTAGGGTCATTCCGTATTGATATCAGATCACGTTACTTATCATATTCATGTATGTGCACGCTCAAGGGCCACTTCTTTTCGTTTCATGTGTTTCATCATCATTATCAGCCTGACTACGCCCACTGCAGGGCAAAGGCCTCTCCCATGTTCCGCCAATCAACCCGGTCCTGTGTATGCTGCTGCCACGTTATCCCCGCAAACTTCTTAATCTCATCTGCCCACCTAACTTTCTGTCTCTGTCTTTCTCTCTGTGTGTGTGTGTGTGTGTGTGTGTGTGTGTGTGTGTGTGTGTGTGTGTGTGTGTGTGTGTGTGTGTGTGTGTATGTGTGTGTGTGTATGTGTGTGTGTGTGTGTGTGTGTGTGTGTGTGTGTGCGTGCGTACGTGCGTGCGTGCGTGCGTTCTGTTTCTCTTCTCTCAATGTTTATACCTTTTTTTTGGACCCTTTGTTCTATTTGGGGAAAGTAATTTTACTCTTCTCCGGGTTGAAACCATAAACAGTAACTTTAAGCCACGTGCCATATGCGCCATTGTGAGGTCACAAGCCCCGTTGAAAATCAGGGAACGCAGCTAAACGCCGGAACTTGAGGCAGCCACTAGTGGAGTTCCGTAGCCAGACTGCAAGAAACCTTCTACATCAGAAGGGAACACCTTGCTATCGCATGACGCCAGAAGACAAAGCCGTCATCTATTCTCGACATAAAGCACGTTCTTTGCTTTTGGAGTAATGTGGGACCGAACAATTCACCCTCGTACGGAGCCTGAAAACAAACAATCGCCTACAGTAACTTACTCTACCTAGCCCCCGCTCTGTGCTTTCGAAGCGATACGTAGCTGTCAGCAGAAGATGCGCGTCATGATGCTGCCCAAGACCGAGGAGCGGGCACCATACATAAGTAAAGGTGCCGACCCGATCCCCTGGCGCATCCTTCTTCGCCTTCTTTAGCACCTCGTTCCGCTCGTCCGGACCTCGCTCCAGGCCTTCACTACCCCCTCACCTCGAGCTCGTGGAGGTGACGCCGAGGCTCTTAGGCCAACTAGGCACGTGATCCGGCGCAGCCAGGCAAACCATCGCACCTCTTCGCGCAACGAGAGACACGCGCTGGCTGCGCGATGTAGTGGGGGCGGAAGAAAAGATCTCGAAGTATCACGTTGGCTGCACCCAGGTCCCACCGGGAGCCGACCAGCAAGAATAGCGTGGCTCCTGTGGCAGCCTTCAGAACCACTTCCTACTTCCTTCCCTATCGTTCCTAGTCATTCACCCTCCCACGCTCGCGACCACAAGAGCTCGGGGCTTGGCAGACGCTGACATCAGCGCGCTCCCGCTGCTTGTTGACTATCTTCGCGTTTCTTTCATCCCCCTTTTTGCCTCTTGTCCCCCTCCCCACCCTTCTTCTCTGCGTAGACGGCCTCAACTCTGCGGCGCTTGATTACGTCACGGAGGACCGACTCACATGACGGATGACCGCTGGCGCCACCTTCGCCACGATTCCTCCCCTCCGGCTCGCAGACTAATGAGGCCGAGTCAGGCCTTGTGGGACAGCTTCTCCCTCTCTTCTCTCTTCCCACACCCTGGTTGCCCTTTTCACGACGTGGTTCCCATCGTTCCCTTCAGCCTACAGTGCCGAGTGCACGTCGGGAAGCAAATAGAGCGAGGAAAAATAAGAGAGTCTCGAAAGACGAGGCTCGGGCACGCTGTTTTCTTGCTCCGGCATTTTCCCTCGTCCGATTCCTGACGGGACGGGGCGAGCCACTTTTGGTTTCACGTGTCAATGAAGGCGGTATCGGTTATGACGGAAAGCGCGCAACACCCTAAACTGCCTTCTTTCGCGGTGTTTGCCTCGAGAGCGGAAACCCCTGGAAGAAGCAGCTAGCAAGGAAGACATGCTATAGATAAAGTGTGGATGATCGTGTTGTCAGTGCTCTTGCCTCATCGCTTAAGAAAACATGCTGTGAAGAGCTTTCTTTAAAGGCATTTGACCTCAGGCTGACCCCACTGCATTTCCTCAGATAAATCACTCTCCTTTTTTTTAAAGACGATAGTCTTTCTTGGGGAACTTAACGCTGAAATTTTGGTCTGTCTGTCTGTCACCCGATTCAGACACCCGGTCAATGTTTAACCACTTCCTGAATGCCCAGCCATCTTGAACTGGTAGCGCCGTTCATACTTGTGAACATTGTCGATCAAAAAGCAAATGTTACGCATATCTGAGGCACAACATCAATACGTAAATATTAGGTGGGGTGTTCCTTTAGTAGAAAATACATATATACGTAATTCTAAAGACCCTAGTGTTTCTTCGGCTGCGCTGAAAATGCTAGTGTTTTTTGGGCTGCGCTGCAAATGCGACGCTATGAGCCAGATGCGGCGATTCAACATAGAGGAGGAGGACATTGCTTCAGTTGTGTCTCTTATTGTACTAAGTGTCTGCTGTTATTCCTGTGTCGTGTTATGAAACCGGTAATAAAGAAAAAGAAAGAGGAGGATTCAAATAGTGCGGCCAGCAGAAGACTATCCTCTTTCGACGAAATTTGCAGCGAAGCACGCAGATACGCGGCCAATTTTTTCCCCTTAGGGAAGAAATGCAACGGTTCTCAGCCAGAAATACTTCTTTACTCAAGAAGATAGAGCCGATGATCTTGTGTATGCCGACTTCAGGTGGCTGACTTTATTACTCCGGGATGCTGCACGTCTCGGCCGTCCACATTGCTCAGTCCATCAGTCGTCGCTTTTCCTACGGGTGAGCGCTGGTAAATTACTTCTCCTACGATTCTTCAGATGATGCTCTATACGCTGGCGTTTTGGCGACTCCGAAACTGCATTGGAGATTATAAATATACAATATACCGAGAACCTACCCCATTCGCCACATTGACAAGCCTAAAAAAAGAATGAGCAATTATTTGCTTACTCGTGATGAGAGGTCGTAACCATTTACCTTTTAACGATGTCTATTGCTGTTCCAGTTGCGAGCCACAAGCTTTTATTTAAATGTTATGCCCATAACACGTTACCGAAAACCTCCGAGAAGCTAGCAGCAATTACATTTCTTTCTGCACGGGACACACTTTCCCTCTGCACAAAAGCACTCTCGATTAAGAGTCCAGATGTGCCAACGGCGCGCACGTACCTTATACGCGACCGGACGGCCCGTTTTGCGACAGACCATGAAGAGATGTGCCTTCCGGTCACGCTACTCGCGCAACCAGAGGACACTCGTATCGCGTTTCTATTTTATCCTTTCTTTAATAACAGCGCACAAGCCACCGCAAGCCGTCGATATATATGTAGGAGATCGGCAGTCGCGTGGTGCCGAGTGTGGCCTCACGCGCGACGCCAGCCGCGGTCTCTATGGGGTCGAAGCGTCGTGGGAACAATCAGAGCGCAAACACGGCGACCGTCCGAAAAATGTGACCAGGTGCGGCTCCGTCAAAAAAGAGAATGCCGCGTGATGACAAGCGCTGGACGCACGCAAGCAGTGGCGGCAGATGATCACCCGTGTTAGGCCTGGCATCACGCAACGTTAGGCTTAACGAGGCGATGGGAGCCGCCGTGTACGGTCAAGCGCTGCCCGTCCGCGACCGAAACAGCGGCGCGTCCGAAAGATAAAAGAGCCAGCAGGCGTGTTTTCGATGGCCGCGACAAAAGCCAAAGGGAGGAGGGCCGTTGGTTGGTTCGTTTCGGCGCGCGTCGCGCTCGGCGCGATCATTAAACCGCGAAAACGGCGGAACGGTGGCCGCGCCAGCCGTTGGCTGCTTATAACGCTATTCTTTTCGCTCTCTCCCTTTTCTCTGTGGCCGTACGACGTCGATAGAAGGCGTTACGGGAGCGTGCGATATGCCGTTTTAGCCTCCTGGCTCTTTCTGCCGGGCCTTAGCGGTCGTCTGCTTCCGGCGGAAGTCAGGTGTTTCCGTTCCCGCCGGGCCGCTTCCGGGGGCGTCGATGTGGTCAGCCCTTCGGGGTTTCCTTTGTGACCACTAGCCGGCTGTGCTTTGAATGCAAATTTCAGTAAAGAGAAAAGAGAGACATCGCATATTCTGTTGATATTGTCTGATGTAAAAAAAAGAAGAAGAAATGAAAAGAGCAGTAGACTGGCGGTTAGACTGCGCCACTTTGTTATTTTCGCAGGTTCGTGAGCGGGATTGCCCATGTAGCCCTCGCTTTAGTAGTACATATTCTCTTTGACATGATCTATAGTGTTTCGTTAAAGTTAACTTCAGCGCACGCCTCAAAGAAATCTATCCCGAATTTAGCAGCATGGCAAATATTCGCTCAATATCGCACAGCAGGGAAGCTGCACCATTCTGGCGGCAGTGCATATTACTTGTCACAGGGCCAAACACGAATCAAACGAAAGGTTATGCGGGCTATGGCTGCCGCATCGTATTCTAAGCGTTGTGCGATGGCTCATCATGTACTTTATCTTTTAAGAGAGCACAAAGATAGCAAACGTGAAACATACCGTACTGAATCAACCTGCTTCTTAACATTGAAACACCGAGTTCGACGTCTGGAAACTTTAGTACAGAGTAAAGGACCGATGTCTCTTTCTTGTCTGTAACGTAGGTATAGTTAGGTTTTTCGCGATCAATTTACGAGCGAATCAACCGTTGGCTCGTTACGGGCAACGAGCGGCGCGTCACCGAATTCTCAATTCGACTACAGCGCCGCCTGGAAACCAACGAAAAGACTTAACGCCCCCTGCGAAAAAACCCTTGCCTCGTCAGACTCGAGTTCGCTCAGATTTGGAAGCGTTATCGACTTGTCTTCAGCGCCTGGGACGAATGACGAACGAAATGAACGCGAGAACGAGTTGTAGAGGAGGAAAAGAAAGAAAAAACGGAAATAAAAAAAGAGGTTTTATTCGCGTTCGCCTCGAAGGACTGAGACTCGGGGACGATTAGAAATGGAAGACTGCCTCGACTTTGTGGGTTGGGAAATGCACGCGCTCCGCTTCATTTGTATGCGAAAGTGCAGTGATCGAAATACGAAAGAGTTGGAAGACAAGAGTAATCGCCGAGTCAAGGATAAAAATAAAGAGAGAAAGAAAGAATTCGAAAGGAACGGAAAGACGAGCAAATGTGCGCGACACGGATGAGTCCGTCCTCAATTCGCAGAAAACGCAAATCAAGCGTCTCTCTATACGTCGCGCGCGGGTTGCTGCTCGCGAGAGGTCTCAGATAATGATGATGAAGAACGAACGGTAGCGTATATCTTCGAAGGACGAAGTTTTCTTGAAGGACGTGAGATGAGGCGCCTTGCGAGGATGTGAGAAGCGTTCGTTTTTCAGGGCCCGGAGTATGATTGAGGAGACGGGAGGCGAAATGACTGCCTAACGGCGCTTGATTTACGCATCCGTTTTTAAATATCTTTCTTTTTGTTTAAAGCATTCAGTGGCGCGCTCGCGTTAGGGATAGGCGAACGAAGGAAAGCTCTAGATTAAGTTTTTGGTTTTGTTTTTTGATCCTACTGAAATGTTCCGAATTTCGGATGCCTAGACGCTCGCGTGAGAAATGAGCGAGCTTTCACGGCTAGTGGAAGGAGTTGGCGGAATAGTTCGATTTGAGAAGAAAAAAAGAAAGAGAGAATGCGCGCATCACACGTACGTGCGTGCTCTCGAAATCACGCAGCAATGAAAGTAATCGAAAAACGTTCGTTGGCTGCAGTACAGGGTTGTTGGATGGGTTCGCCTCACCCGTCAAGTCTTGGCGCTTGATCTGCGATTCGTTGCGCTCTAGTTTCGACATCATTAAGGGCAGGCTGCAGTCTCTTAAATCTAAGAACGAGTGAGATAGAGCATCCGCGCTTAGCATCCCTGTGAGGATTAACTGCCAGGCTAGAGGGAAGACACGACGCGCGTAGCGTTTCTCTTCGCGTTTCACGACGCTTTGAAGGAGTGCATATCGAGCATCAGTGATTACTATGTGCTTGTTTATGCCATATTTGCGCGTGATTCACCATATGCGGTGTCCACGTATATGTGAAGAACTTCAGCTACTGCAAGGGTTAAATCATGATCATGGGCGTTAGTCGTCGGTACGGAGATGTGCCACTAGGGGTCAACGTGAGTGCGTCCACATCAGGCGGTGCTACATCTGCCAAACAACAATAGACATTATACAAGCTCTGATATACGAATGCACGAAAGCAATCAGCTACTTCTGTGACGACACGTTTCACTTTCGTGTTATACCGATTCCTATGACAGAGGGATCAACCATCTTTTTGTCATAAATGTGACTCTCCTATGAGATATATTGCTATACATGCACAGGTAATGTTTCCAAAAGCGTCTCTTCTCATGCACGGAATAAAAATAAAAAAAGAAAGGACAGCAATTGTTAGCGACCCCTTCGACTTTGAACACGTATACCTGTATACTGCAACAACAGATTTTTTTTTTCAGCGTAAACATCGCTATTTTATTTTTTCTCGCTTGTTATTATTCTCAATTGCACTCAAGCACTGCGGGGACTGTATAATGAACCAACTATTATCGAGCAGTTAGCTTATGCGTGTTCTGCAGTTGTTTGAAAGCATATTAATTAAATAACTTTCAAACACGGTATTTGTTGTTTAGGTAATGAATGTGAGTTTCGTGATATATCAGAACAAAAAGTATTGATTGAATAAATAAATGGCAACTTTATTATCTTTACACGTATGGTGGTCTAGTGGCTATGCCGCTAGACTGGTGATCCGATGGTTGCGGGATCGAATCCCGGCCGCGGCGGCCGCATTTTCAGTGGAGGCAAAAATGCTTCAGGCCCCTGTACTTTAGATTTAGGTGCACGTTAAAGAACCCCAGGTGGTCGAAATTTCCGGAGCCCTCCACTACGGCGTCCCCCATATTCATTTCGTGGTTTTGGGACGTTGAACCCTAACAATTATTATCTTTGCACATGAGCGTCCTCGTGTACGAAAGTGGAGGAGTTTCGAAACACCTTGCATATACAACCTCTGCGCTGTCGGATTTATCATGTGTCACTATAATAAAGAAGGATAAGGCACAGACATCGTGTAAGGAACGATTTCTGTGCTTCGCACGTTATGCCACCTTCGTCCACGATGCAAAGTAGCTCGTTCTGGCGTTCAGATTGCATGCGAAGGCTCCGCCGTCCGCTCTGTCTGTGTGGAGCGCGAAACGCTTGCAATAACTGCTCAGAGCGGTGGCGCGATTCACTTGTCGGCATGTTTTTGTTTTCTTTCGTTTATCAACTTCAACAGGAACTGCAGATACTGCTCGGAGAGTGCTAACACTCTGTACCACATGTTATGGGGATGCCGACACAACCCAAGTGTCCCGCCCATAGACGAACAGAGCCTCCAAGAAAATCCGGAAGACCAGTGGGAGGCGTTGCCGACGTCACTAAACCCTGAGGACCAGCTCCGGCTGGTGGACAGGGCTCTGGCATCAGCTGCAAGCCATGGATACCTGGAATAAGGATGTCACCCACCTCTGGGCGAAGAGAACGCACACCTGGTCATACAATAATGTTTAATTCTCTCTCTTTGAGATAGGATCGCGACTGTTCGTGGAAAGTGTGAATAATACAGACCGCAACGCCTAACCTATCGTTCCTTGACGGCTGTATTTTAACTTAATGGCTGGGCAGCTAAGACGTATTTAAAATGATAGGGACATACTGACATACTTGTAGCTTGTCTCGGTAAGGAATTTATTATTACGACCCTTATAAAGTAGAAGGTGCCGCGTTAGTCAAATCATCTCCACTGGAAGTGTGAACAGAGCATTTGATAGTGCCTATCATGAGTACGCGATGATTGTGCCTACCATTCTGAACTATAGGCATATTTTGTGAATGTACATGATAATAGCTTGCTAATCAGGTGCTACGAGGGCGGTCCGATAAGTACTTAGCCTCACCGCGAGAGCGCGACTCTATCGCATGAGACATATACTGACGTTAAGTACGCTCCCTTAGAGGGACACATGCGAAGGTCCAGTCGAATCGGGCTCGCGGTTTTGTTTTGGCCGCTTGAGGAAGCAGGTGATGTTCATGTGTCCGTTAAAAATGGAAAAAGAGCAATATCGGTCGGTGATTCAATTTTTGTTTTTGGAAGGGAAATCGTGCAGCGAAATCAAAGAGCAACTGGATGCCGTCTACGGTGAGTCTTCTCCTTCGATGGCAACCGTAAAAAATTGGTTCGATGAGTTTAAACATGGTCGCACGTCGGTTTTTGATGAGCCTCGCCCAGGGGCCCCGCAAACGGCTACCACGGCCGATAACGTGGCAAAAATCCACGACCTCGTATTGGCAGACCGCCGACTGAAGGTGTGCGAGATAGCTGAGACAGTAGGCATCTCAAAAGACCGCGTGGGTCATATCCTGCATGAAATTTTGGGCATGAGAAAGCTGTCTGCGCGATGGGTGCCGCATTTGCTCACTCCGGACAACAAGCGCGTCCGTGAGGCCACTTCAGAGCAGTGTTTGAAGCTGTTTAAGAATAATCCGAAGGAGTTCTTGCGTCGTTTTGTGAGCGTCGACGAAACATGGATCCACTGGTACACACCAGAGACCAAAGAACAGTCGAAACAGTGGAGTGCACACGGAAAAACTGCTCCGAAGAAGGCGAAGACTGTCGCATTGGCCGGAAAGGTGATGGCCACCATTTTCTGGGATTCTCAAGGTGGGATCTTTGTCAACTACCTTGAGAAGGGCAAAACGGTGACAGGACCCTACTACGCTGAATTACTGGGCTGATTCGAGGCCGAATTGCGAAAAAAACGGCGACATTTGGTGAAGAAAAAGGTGCTCTTCCACCATGACAATGCGCCAGCTCACACCTGCGCCGTCGCCATGGCTAAGTTGGTCGAACTAGGCTTCGAAATGGTGCCCCATCCAGCGTATTTTCCAGATTTGGCCCCGAGTGATTTCTTCTTGTTTCCCAACTTGAAAAAATCACTCGCCGGACAAAAATTTGAGTCGAATGAAGAAGTTATCGCCGCCACAGAAGCCTACTTTGCAGCTCAGGAGAAAACGTATTTTTCTGACGGGATCAAGAAGTTGGAGGATCGCTGGATCAAGTGTATAGAGTTGAAAGGGGACTATGTTGAGAAATAAATCGACACCATTCCAAAATTTTCATTTTTTCTTTTGAAGGCTAAGTACTTATCGGACCGCCCTCGTATTACGTTTAGGCACGAAAGAAACGAGAATCTGCGTGACAGTGCATTCGTTAACGCACATATTGTTCCAGTAGCATCGGTTGCGTAATCTCAGTGGTGGTGATTGTAGGGATTCCCTTTTTTCCTGTTTTTTCCTTCGGTGCCGGTGGTGAAGACGACAAAGATCGTTATCTGCCCCGTAACGGAATGGACGGACGTACGGAGAACACAGACAGAACAAACCCACTTTCGAGTGCCTAAGTGCTGTCGCAGTATGGGAACCGGCAGAAACTTCAGGTACACAAATAATAAGGCTCACGCCGATGCAGGAAAGAAGTTAGAGGACGACAAAGAAGCGACCTAAAAGGAAACCGAATCAAACGCTATACAGTCTTCTTTGCGTCTGAGAGCATGGGGAGCTCAGGCGGCGTGAAAAGTGGGCGATTTCTCATTGTTTTCTCCGCACCGTAAAAAAAAAAAGCAAGGTAGGGGAATCATAATGGGCCCAAAGATCTTCTGTGGCTCTCTTATACCCGACACTAAACCGCAGCGCTATAAAGGGATATAAACAACGCATAATGCCCTAGTCACGCCGCACTTAAAGTTGCCGCGCAGATGGGTGGGGCGAAACCGTTTTACGGTCTCTCCAGAGGACCCACTCGGCAAACGGTGAAGGTATACGCGCTAGTCGAAAAAGGAAGGGCAGGGAGCATAAAGAAGGGGACAGTGAAGGGAAACCTCCTTACGTAACATAAAAACCACTAACGCCTTAGCGCGTACATATTCCGCGGAGGCCGGTTACTTGGAGCCTACTCGGAGAGCAACGTGATGGTCCGTTTATGGTGACCATCATTTGCAACAGCTGTAATTTTGCGCGCCCTGGTTCCGTAAGGGCTGTCCCGAATGGCTTCCGCGAGTTAAGCCGTAAAAAAGAAGACAAATACAAGCCGTAGAGCGTGGAGTCAAGATAGACACGGGGCACCTGTGAAAGATGCGCGAAAAGTTATTATCGTTAGGCCGTTCCTCGAATCCATCTCGCGCGGCACTGGTGCGTGTGGACACGCTGAGTTAAGTCGCCCCTTCGAAGTCCTTCACGGTCTAGCCGCATTGGACTCGGGAGGGCTCCCGTCCGTTTTTCCGCTTTTACGTTCGCTGCTCGTGACGTATGCCCGTATGAGGAGGATGAGGAAATGGGGGAGACGCGGTGAGAACGGCGCTTTATGGAATATATACGCTCGTGCACTAGCGCGAGTTGATTTAGGGAAAGCTACGAAAGAGAAATTGCGCTCGTTACTGCGAGGACTGGGGAGTAGCGGTCAGCGTGGGCTTGATGCTTGGACATCAGCTCGGACGCGCGCCGCTCGACCGTCTAACCTGCGCTAACGTTATTAGGAGCGTGGATGGAAGCGGCAGAAGGGGAGGGCGGGAGGGGTGCTGGAGACGCACGCGGTTTCTTAGCTGTCCGCGACTGCCGCCGAGACGGCTGCTGTGTTTATCCATGTGCGAGTGTACACTTATACGAGCGCCGTTACGCAGGCACCGCGAAAGGCTCGCGGACGAGTCGCCGTCGAGAACATAAATGTATAGATTTATAAGTGAGCGCGACTGTACAGTCGGGGGGGAAGAGGGGGCTGTGTGGAGGAGGGCGCGTTCAAGATGGCGACGAGAGGCAGACGACGGCAAGGGTAATTCGTTTTCATTTGGGGGAGGTGGAGCGGTCCATCCGAGGAGGCGGGAAACGCGGACCCAGAGTGGAATTTCGTGTCGCGGCGTGACTTTTTGACTCGGCCGACATATTTCGTGCCACGCTCTCCTGCGTCTTCTACAGCAGTGGCGACGAGGGCGGAAAGGGGCAGTAATGCGTTGGGAGCGTGTGTTTGTGAGGTGCAAATAGAGAGGAGGACGAGCAAAAGCGACAGAGAGAGAGAGAGAGAGAGAGAGAGAGAGAGAGAGAGAGTGAGTGAGGGCGAGGAAAAATACAAGAAAGAAAGCCTGGCCAAGTGTTACTCGATATTCAGGAAAAACGCTGAAGATATGTGACGAGGTACACGGCACGCTAGAGGTGGTGCAGCTTATGGTAGAAAAAAAAAAAGGAAAGTAGGAGACTCGCGCACGATGCAAGAGGGAAGTGCTGCGCGAAATGTTGCGAGTCGAGTGACGAACGGAAAACGAGACACTGTATGGCTACGTAAGAGGAAAGAAGAAAGACAGCAGCACCGTTTCTGAGCGCACTTGGAGGAAAAGGAGTGCTTGCGGTAAATGAGAAAGACGTTAAACTATAGCCGGAGCGGGAATTCGTGAGCTGTTTAGGGAAGAAGCGAGGGGGAAAAGGGGGAAAGAAAAGGCATTTCGCGCATGCTCTTTTTGCTACCTATTGGAGGGCTCAGGAGAGAGCGAAATAAATGATAAAAAAGGGGCACTAAAACTGAAGCGGCGAGAGAAATGTTTTCCGAAAATGCTTTTAAGGTGACTCGCTGGTATTTAGGGAGACACGCCCGATGGGCGGCTAAAGAAAAATCTCTCCTGGCTGAACGCGATATATTGGGGAAAATGTGGGGAGCGGGGAAAAAGGAAGAGGCTTCTCGCTGCTGAGCCGGGGAACGGAAGGTCGGGTTGTGCGGGAAAGAAAGGGAGGAAACTAAGGGCTGATAAAAAGGGAGCGCTGGGGAGAGAAGTTGGAAAGAAGGGGCCAGAGCAGTGACGTGTAAGGGAAGCGGAGGCTGGTTCGTTTGGTCCAAGTTTGAGGGAGCGCGAGGGCGGAGATCGAAGCACAGCGGAGGCACGAACCAAGTTTACGGGAAGATAGAATATAAGGCGTAGGGGGAAGGAAAAAGGAGATAGGAGTCAGGAATGAAAGAGATTAGGGATAGACGGGAGCGTGCCGCGCACGCGCGTGAGAAATGTCATCTTTCTCCCTTCGAGCGCAACAAAAAAAAAGGCAAGAAAAACATCTCGGGGGTGCACAAATTATTGATGCGCCACTCGTGGGCGACAGCGGCACGCGCGGGCAGCCCCCGAAAACGTGCAGGCACGATGGCGGGAATTGATGCTTCGCGCTCTCATCGCGTTATTTGGGAAACTTTCGAGGCGCGCGAGCGCTTGCTTCCTGGTTCGTCGCTTGGTGGGCGTCTACATACACGCTCATCGTTTTGCCCTGGCTGAAAGAAATAAAAAAAGGTTATCCTGTCAGCTAAAGGGCTTCGCCGGAGAGCGGAGAAATAGCGAAGACAATGTGGAAAGGGGAAAACACCACCCGAAAGTAGTTGTTCCTGGCGTCATCATTTCTGGCATTTTACCACAACTGAAACAATTCTTCTTACGCCGTCTGTGTTGGATACCTCTGTCCACTTAAAGGTCAGCCAACAGAAACGATATATTTTGCAAATAACGCAATGGGTGGCGCTAACTGGCGGTTGCATCTATACGTAACTTGCACTCTTTGCTGCACAACAGCATGATTAAACTTTCTGTAACTTCCGTCGAACGCAAACATTTTAGCTTTCATCATACTTACAGCTGAAGCGCGACTTGCATTTTACATGCCTCATTACATGAAGAACGAAGCTGAGTGTAAGAATGAACGTTCAAAGCTAGAATGAGCGATCAAAACATCCTCGTCCAAGAGTCACAGGCGGCATTATAGATTAAAGAACGTGTCTGTGCTTTACATTCGCCTGGTATTTTGGTGTCTACGCACTCAAACGTCGCAAAATATAATTTTGCAAACTGCGCACGATAAACGCACGTATAAAGTTCTACACACAAGCTCAAGAGTAAAAAAAAAGATCACTGGGACTTATTCAAGCGCGTTCAGAATCGGGTCCATGTCGACGGCTATGTGTAAATAAAGCTGCGCGTGCTTGAAATGCAGGAACAGCGGCACACCGGAAGGAAGTCACGGTTGCTGGCTCCGGAAGGACATTGAGAAAAAATCAACTACCGGTGACGCTCTCGTTCTCAGCTTCTAACACCGCTGGTTTGACGTCATCGTTGCGGTTGAAAGATACCGCACGGCTTTCCAATGAGGGTGAGGCAATCTGACGTGCACTACCTAACACGCACACACACACACAAAAAAAAACAAGCAAGAACAATGTGAAAAAACGCCAGGCCTGCGCAGAAAGCGTAGCACAGTCACAGCGAAAGCTGGAAGAGCGGCATTTCTAGAGCCCGTTTAAACTCTCTCGGGGCTACTAATACAAGTACACTAACAACGTACCCACTACTCCACAAATCATAATCTTTGTGAAGTTCGGAAGCACCCACCACGACATTATTCGTCATTCTACGGAGAAGCGAGGTACCATCTGTAAGGCATTATGTGCACTTTGTCGATGCGACGGTTGATGACGATGAAGAATTGTGGCTGTGCCCTTTGTAATGGTTTGCAAGCTTTAAACGACTATATATAGTTACGTAATTCGCATTGTGTAGTCGTTATTTAACTCTCCCACGACGCTTTATAACATACGTTAACGTGAGAAAGAAAGAGAGAGAGCAGGAATTAACTTTAGTGAGACCCTGAGGAAATGAATCATGACAACGAAAAGAAGTGCTCTTGCAAGGAACCCACTACGCTATAAATCATTATAATTTCTGTGAAGTACGGAAGCAGCCACTATGCAATTTTAGGGGCGAAGCTCCTTAAAGCGGCACCCGTTCGTCCCCGTCGTAGTGCGTAACCAGTCTTAACGCTAGTACCAGATCTTGACCTCCAAGGTGGTGCCGGTGGGAGATTTCTCCTGTGCGTTGTTGAACAATAAAAAATTCGTAGCGTGCGCGTTAACTAAAAGCCGAATTCTTCTGTCTCTCATTCCCCATTAGCAGCCATTGGCATGTGCCAGTAGGAAACGTTAGTAGAAGTAGAAGTGTAAGTGTTAGCTAAAAGCCGACTTCTTCTGTCTCTCATTCCCATTAGCAGCCATTGTTTACTTCCAAGGTAGTGCCTGGTGAGATTTCTCCTGTGCGTGATTAAACAATAAAAATTTTGTTCAAAACGCCGTTGATTGATGAAATAAACCAACGAAAGACGCCAGATGTTTTCTAAAAGCAAAACTAAAAGACGCCAGATGTTTCTAAAGCAAAACGAATAGACGCCAGCTGCTTAACGAAAGACGCCGGATGTTTTCTAAAGAAATATTTTTCTAAACAATGAAAATTCACAGCGTACATGTAAAATTAAAGTGAGCTGCAATTTGTCATAACTCTAATCGAACCTTTAGTATAAACGCGCCCGATCTCACGTCGGTGATGATGTACTGGGCAGAATTCACGGAAGATTCACGGTTTACCGATGAACCTCCGCAGCTTCGCCCACTCATCATCATTCACTCCGTGGATAGGCTGTGATTTTTTATTGCGATAGCATTTATATGGACAGTCTCCGCTGAATTTTGCCGTCGCCGTCGCCGTCATGCACCGTATATGTATAAGTATGTATATATATATATAAAAGCCCCAAAGAAAAGTACATCAGAAAAATGCTTCCGAAGCGCGGAATCGAACCAGGGACCTCTTGCTCCGCAGCGAGTGGCGCTAGCCACTACGCCACGAAACGCAGATCCTCCGCGTAGCTAACGGCGAGCGTTATATACACACCCTTTAGCGCTGGACGGACTCGGAGACGGCAGGCGCTTATAATCGTTTCTTCATTACCAGCGAGATGGCGCGAGGAGCGCGTCGGCGGGCGAGCTCGCTCGCTTCTTATGTTTGCGCAGGGAGAGCCTTGCCCTTCCGCTGTCTGCTCGCGCGGTTTTCTCGTGCTGAGGGGAGGAGGGATGTTTCACGCTTTCACCGTGATGTCCGCGCTCATGTTACGGAGCGTATGAAAGCCACTCGAGCTCAAGGGACGCCACTAAACGAACAACCAGAAGATGAGCGCGAACTATCAAGTGTCACAGCTCTACACTTGAAGCACGCTAGTTTCCTTCGCTGCTTCGGCCGCCTTTGCAACAGGAGCGCTGTTCAAACTGAGAGTATCCATTGGCGAGCCTCACTTCGTATAGCATTAGTTTCTTGCTATCGCCTTCATTGCTTCGCCCTTGCGGCGAAACTGTGACTTTTTTTTTCGTCGTTCTGCGTAGAACAGTGGTGCCCACTAAACACCTGCAAGGCATTATGTGCATTTTGTTGATGCTGCGGCTGATGACGATGAAGAATTATGGCAGAGGCCTTTGTAATGGGTTGGAAGCATTCAACAACCCACTCATTGTGCAATTCGCGTTGTGTGATGCTTGGTTGTTATTTTACTCGTCTACTACACTACATTACATATGTTAATGTGGTTCCTTCCCGTTATGAAGCGTGTATAGGGTTTGGGGTATAGGGTATAGAATACTGGGCTCCCACGCAGAGGGCCCGGGTTCTAACCTCGTTCCATCATGTATATTTTAACACGAAAGTGTTTTATGCCGGGGTCCACCAAGATTTCAGTAACGTGTTTCCGTCACGGAAATGACGTCGAAAAAATTTACACGATGAGATGGCAAAGAAAAAAACTTCCATCAACGGGCATCGAACCCACGACCGCTCGGTCCGCAACAACAGATGCCGGGCACGCTATCCACTGCGCCACGGTCACAGACTCTAGAGGCTTTACAAACGCGCTTTTTATATCTACCACTCTCCCGGTCGGTGTGGTGGTGTTGCCCCCTGGGAGCAGTAAAGTAAAGTAATTCGTCATTAATGTGGCCTCCGCGATTAGCACCTGCAACGCGTTACACGTCCGTCTCATTCGGCGCATTTTCAATAGAAGTTTAATTTTGTCAAGGCCTTAACACACCGCTAGGTGGCGATCTTAGCGTAAGCGTCGTAAAAGCGTCGGTTTCGCTCATAGCATCACGCTAATCCAAACCAAAAATAGCTCTGCGACGCGCGCCTGCCTCACCTGGCTGTAACACCGCGTTCCCCGCTCACGCGCTCACCCCGAGAAAAATCGCGGCCAGGCTACCGGGGCAGCACGACGCGCTTTGCATTTCCCTCTAATCCGGCCGTGGTGTTCGATCACATTTTAACATGACAGGGGATGGCGACCAAGTTCTGCGTCCAATATGCGACGATCTTCTGGCTATCACACCTCGTTCTCTGATTACGCTTTCACCATTAACTACTATACAGCTACCACAAGGGTTTGTTTAATAATTTAACATAGATGTTAGTCGTCGGGATGGAGATGTACATACCACCAATCATCAAAGTGGGTGCATCCACGTTAAACGGTGCTATTGGCCTCGAGGAGTTACGGAGTCGCCCTCTATCGGACGCGCCTCGATTGCGTGCTAGGCAGGATACCGCCGGCGCGCTGCCCGTAGGTTTTGCTGTCGGCGCTCTACAAAAACACCTCGCGGAAGCCCTCCAGGGCATTTCTGTAAGTACTTTCGAAATGAACTCTGTTCTTTACTGTCAAAATAATCGTTTTTGACGAACTGAAAGCACAAGATAGCCTACAGTCGCTGTCTCTTTACAGAAAACCGAGCACCCGCTTCACGCTGTCACCGCGTTGGAGACCGCTGAACCGGCTTTTTGCGTGAAAGGTTGTCACTCGCTGAGTGCAAACTATGTGAAATATTTTGTTAGCGTAGACTGCCTGTACAACCAAATGGAGCATAACAGAAAGAAGCCTCAAGCCAGGGATCGCTCGGGTTCACGACGACTGACGGTGCCTCTGCATGTATATGAGCGTCTGCATGTATGTTCGTACTGATGGTTTCGCTTTTGCTACGAGCGCGTTTTGGCACCGCGCTGTGAACTTTAGGCCGCAAAATATGAGAATTTGTGAGTAAACAAACAACTGCGCGGACGCTATCAGAGCAGTCCAAAAACAATTTCCTTACAACTGCGGCTTCGGTGCGCATGGCAACTTTGTGATCTGCCGTCCCGACGATTCAGTGTTTTTTTTCTTTTTCGGTCTAAATTCGGGTACGTTTCAATGTCATTTGACGAGTTGTCTCGCACTGCGTATTGATCGGTCTTCTCAGCGGGCAAATGCCGCTGCTTCTGTTTCTTTATTCAGCGCATTCGTTTCGTTTGGTGCTCACCCAAAACGTGAGCAAATGCGACGCCTTTTTTTAATGCTCCTTAATTATCGTTCCGTTTGCATTCCAGTGAACTTGCCGCTCTCTGTCATCAACAAATTCATAGACCAAAGCTTCACCACTTCGAGATTGCTGGTGGAAGGAGAACCAGTCTACGAGACCGAGCATGTAGTAGCATGCGACGCCTAGGAAAAGAAAGAAAATACAGTAACGTTTGCCGGACCTGTTCTGCAAACGTCGGCTGTGAACTAGGACCCACATGAACTTGAAATAGCGGTGAATAAAATAGAAGGTATTGCAGGGACCAGCAGCCGCCAAACAGGATAGTAATTATTTGGCGAGTACCCCAGCAATTTTGGCAGCAGTGTCGTGTCTAACGCCAACAGGGCGGCATCTTTCCCACGTAAATAAATGAGGCTCCAAGAAAATACATGGGGTTGGCCGGTGGGCCGGTGGGCCGATCATCGGTGGGCCGATCACGGAGGCAATGCAAAATTTATGTAGCTTATGAAGCAATGCATGCCTCATCAAATGGGAAGGTTGCCCGTCGGCGTCCCGCGTCGGCGTCGTCAACACGAGTGATGCAAAAAATAATCGTCCCGTGATGGCATTATCATATGACGTCATCATGACTTTAGGAGAACTTGCGTTTGGCCTAGTTGGTGCTTACTGTTCGACATTTTGACCGCACAAAAAAAACGAGGACAGAGGGAGGTATCGCCCGTGTCGTCGTACCTCCCTCTGTCCTCGTCTTTTTTGTGCGGTCAAAATGTCAAACGTCATCATGACGTCACAGATCGCCAAAATATGTAGCGTCATTATGACGTCACATAATGTGATGTCACATGATGACGTATTCACACGTCATAGTCGCTTTGCATTGCCTCCGTGATCGGTAACGGAGGCCGTGCAAAACCGCGTTAGGTGCAGAGCGATTTTGAAGGGGGCCGCGGGAGAATCAGTACATCGACTGACAAGAAGAAGATGGCTTTCGCCTTCTAGTCATCTTTAACGAATGCGTAAGGGACCCTGTGCGTTTTTTAATTCAACGTATCTAAACAATGACTTGCGCATCTGCAGCCGATTTTGTGGACGCTGAGCACGGGGCCGACGATCAAGAGGTCGCATTGGAGGGTTCTGAGATGGCATCGCACGTGGTAAAAGGTAGCGCTTTTACCATCCTGTGGCAGATAAGCATCATTTGCCGGCGGGAAGCGCGCGCGAGCCATCGTCTCAGTGCGCGCTGTCTGCTACTCACCGAACATCGCACGCCCGACGCAGTAACAAAAGTCTTCGTCGCGGAAGTGCTTGTTGCGCACAAGACTCGTAGCGGATGGCTACTTGCTGGTTCTTAGCTTTACAACTCATGCTTCACGCTGTTTCTTGTCCCGCGGTTACCAGTGCAGGCTGACACTGGGCTCCTTTGCGTAAGCGCGGCACTGCGGCACCGAGCGGTAGAGCCCCATGTTCGTCGCCTTCGGAGGCAGCCACTCTATTACAATGGTTTCAATTGAGTAGAAAATGAGAGAAATCATCGAATTTGAACAGACCGCAGCGCATGTGGCACTTGAAACTCGTTTTCAGAGCACGCGGCAGTGCGCCACAAGCAGCCGACGCGGCCGCTGAGACCACGTGATCCTGCCAAGCACGTCACGCCGACGGTGGCGCCGGCGTTTCCAGTGGTGGGCCTCGAGGCCAATAGCTGCCAGACATCAATTTACCTTGTACAAACTCTCTTATATCAGTGTACAGTAAACATTCAGTTACTTCTGTAAGGGCACGCTTTACTTTCGTGTTATTCCGATTCCTATGACGGAGGGATCAACCATCTTTTTTTTTTCTTGTTTAGTTTTTTTTTCTTATTTCGCGCGATAGTGGCTACGGACACCGGCGGCGGCGGCGGACAACTACGGCGACAAAAACGGCCCTTGTTGTGATCGCATAAGAGCTTTCGCTGTAAAACTAGGAGGACGCTTGAGCTTCACCTTGAAGAGTAGAACGCGATAGCATAAACGGGCCCCGTTCGCACTGCCTGCTCAATTGCAAGTTGGGACACCTCAATCGTGCCGCAAGGGAAGCAACGTCTGTGCGCGTAACATTGGCCGTTTCAAACTATCCTAGGATGCCTACTGCAAGTACAGTTGTTAAGTGTCCACTATATACGCCATAATTCTTTCTTTTGCGAATCAGCGAAGGGCCCACTACGTGTCCGTAAGGGAACACGCGAACCTACGCAGCTGCTCGCTTTTGCAGCTGTTGATTAAATATGTCTGGGCACTTTGCAATGGGTGGGCCTTTAAAACATAATCTCGTTGCGCAATTCACATGTTTTGACGCCTGGCGCAATTCTACGCTTCTGCGACGCAATATTACATGCGCTAAAGAGAGTCCTTCCACTACATGACAGTCATATAGTGCTTTTTCCGAAGCAGTGTCAAGCAATAGCGTGGCTCTGTGGTAGAACACCTGCTTACCACGCAGAAGGCCCTGTATTCAATTCTTACTCAAACCTAAGATTTTTCTTATTTTTCTTATTTGCATCTTTCTATATTTCTCGGTCACGGACAAGATGATGATTTTTCGCTCACAACCAACGAAACCGGCGCCGGAATTTCTGTGAAACTAGCTCTTTAACGCTCTCGCGTTAAAATGTGGTGAATGCGGTCGACACGCTGTTCTTCATAAGCTCTCTGAGGTGAGGTTACATTTGTCCCACAACGTATACGCTCTTTAAGGCAAAATCCCACGCCAGATCCTTTCTTTTTATCCATGCTTCGCCGCTTGTTGCATGTTCTGCTATGTACCTCTGCTCCCTACCTTCATACAAGGCTGTGGCCTCTCAACAAAAGCATTGTTTTTAGGAAAAAAAGTTGAGAAAAAGAATGTGACGGGGGGTGACGTTCGGCGTGCCTAACAAAAGGGAACGCTCGAGTGGCCCAGAAATCAGGCTTATCATTTAGCACTATGCATCTATTGTTTCTACCCACTTTCCTTAATGCCACGTTTCTTTTCCTGGCACACGCTTTAACATAGTCTGCGAAAAGTTGAACAAAGGAAGATGACATGCGCGTAGGGGTGCGAGACCGCAGGCGGCAAAAGCAGCATTAAAAGAATCGAGGTTGCTTTTCTAAAGCTGGAAACTAGGATCGTGGTTTCAAGTGCGGTTGTTTCGAAACAATGCAGCGACATCTGCTGGGAGGTGTGGACCCCTCTTGTTGCGCGTTGCTGCCGTCCAGCGATCGTCGTCCTGTGTTGCGAAATAACTACTGGGAGGGATTGCAGCGAGGCAAGTGAGCTTGGGTGGAAGGGGGGGGGGGGGGCTGACGTTTCGGAGGATGGGTGGGGGGAGGGGAGGTATTTGAAAGAACGTTCTAGCTTCCCCATTTTGACAAATGTATTTTCAAAGCGTAGCAACAGCTCACACACACACGGCGGGGTTTCGTTTTCAGCAGCGGTGGCGGAACGAGTGAAAAAAACTAGACAAATAGCGAGTAAGCCGCAGTTTGGACGACCAGCAAAACGCAGCGATAGGTGCCGTTAGATTCTTGTTGCGCAGTGCACATTTAAAAAGAGAGAGAGAGAAAAAAAAGAAATGAACGCGAAACAAGAAAGTCAGAATGGCGAATAGCGCGCGGCTGCATTAGCGGCGGTCATCAAATTGGTATCAAGAACCGCTCTTAGGTAGCGCTTGGCTTTCCATCTCTTTTTCAAGTATTGTTTGTGTTCGTGCTTTTTTGCATGCTAAGCTTTTGGTTTGGCCAGAAGGGATCTCATTTTAGTGAAAAATATAAAACAGGACATCATATTTTTCAGTAGTGCAGGATGGCACCACTGATGGGTCGGAACAGGGGCAGTGCCCGGTCGTCTGTCGAAAGAAATAAACGCGGCGTGTCGCGCAATGAAACTCTCGTTTCATCGCTTGTAACGTGGTCACTCTGAAACTAAAAAAAAAAAACACCACTGAGCTGCCAAATGTGTCGGTGAGGTCATTCGTAAAAGCAGTCACCGGACACTAACATTGCCCAGAAAAAAAAAAATGCGAAAAATGTAGCCAAATAGACAGCGGGATCATGAAAAAGCGTCGTTAGCTTCAGCGTGAAACGAAAGATGGTGCAGCTTGCTGCAACACTCTCCCGACTCCCGGCAGCTTCGGACCATTTGCGCAGGATCAGGTCCTCGAGTTTTGAGCTCAACTAAAACCTCAGCAAAAGTTGCGTGTACCGAAGCTTTCAGTCAAAAACAGTCTTTAAAATATTATTGTAATTAGGAGAAAGACTGCGTTCTGATTATTCAAAGCCCAACACGATACCTGCGACTTCTTTTAATATCAGCGCTAACGTGTACATACAATGTTTCTTACTAATAAACTTTTTAAAGCTTACTTCCCCGCATCAGGCAATCAAACAAGGAGAAGCCGGCTTTACAGGTTATATTGTTTAAAATGTAGTAGCCACTAGCCAGCATGTTTTGAGTATTGAAGTGTTTGTTACTTTCACTTAGCCCTATCAGTACAGAAACGATAACCCGTCCAGTTAGGTTAGCTCAATAAATAAGTAAATCCACATCACATGTGATAGTGTCTGTGCGCTGTAGATTCAGAGACTGACATCCCAGTTACTTCCGTCGTTTTTATGAACCGACCTATGTGGACTCGTTGGACTGTTGTTTCCCAGTTCTCAGCAGTATAGGCATGACACATGCCGTACATGTTCATCAGCGCAGCCGTCAAGTAGAAAGAAATTGATCGTGCAAGCATTAGTGGCTGAGAGAACACGCCGAAGGATTCGTTCCTTCACTAGGTGCAGCTACGGTGCAGCTAGGTTGCGGGATACACCAGTTAATTTCGAAGCTTCTAATGGTACTTATTATTATTAGATGGCATTTATGCTTATTATGTAACTTTTGAGTATTCATGGTTCCTAAAGGTGTAGTTGGTTTGAAATGAGTGGCACATTATCGCGCTGCACTCCCATCTGAATGTGGCCGCTCCAGTATTTAGCTGAACATATTTATCGCCTCGTATATGCGGAGCAAGAAACACTATAGGTGATGAGTAACCGCGGTATACTGGATCCCATAAAGGACACACAGCACACTAAAAAACCACGTCCTTGCACATGCGCCTTCACTGATGAAGTGCATACAGGCTAATGCCCATCATAGATAGTAACAGAATGGCTCACTGCGCTGGAACGTTGTCTAAGGCAGACCGAAGTGTTGGAGCCTATGGTAGGTTGTTTCGACCTGCCTCAGCTAAGATACCGAAATCCATTGATGAGATATAGTTCTTTGAATAATTGCCTTTAATCACGCCGAATAAAGCAAAGACACAAGGTGAATATAAGCATTCTTTCAACCGTTACTCGGAACTCAGATCAAGGCTATCTCAATGCACATCACGGCGTCTGGAAACGCTGTATCACCGGCTTTGGTTAAACATTGCCTATACAAACAGTCTGCTTTACCACAGTGGCCAGATTACAAACTCATATTGTGACAACTGCGGCGCTGTACAGTCCGTAGAGCACACATTGCTCGCACGCCCAGCATGTAAACACGAGCGACAACAATATCGAGACAACCTCGAAACGCTCGACCAAGGCCCCTTGACTTTAGCGCGGATTCTGGGCCACTGGCCCTCCCCATCGAAACAGCGAAAAACACTGAACTTCTTGTTCGCATTCATCGAATCTATTGGTCTTCTCATCAAATTTTGATGCTTCAATCAAGAATGTGCGTATTGGGCCCATAAGTGTTACTTTCTTTTACTCTAGCTGTCGAGACTGTCCATTTATTGTCTAGGACAGCCATTACAAGACCTGCATTTTAGTCTTTTTTTACCTATCTTTCTGCCCACACTCTTCTAGGCCTTTTTCTCCCTTCCTCCCCTCTCCCTGCAGAATTGAAAAGAGGCGGATATACGTTGGCTGAACTTTTTGCTTTAATAAGGAGCTTTTCTCTCTTTCTCTCTTTCAACCAGTCATGAAGTTTACGCTCTAATGATAACATACCGCTTTCTCAAAAACATGATGTAGGCAAAGAAGCACCTGCAGTAGTGACGGCGAAAAAATGGCACGCTATGCTTACAACATGAGACTACAACACGCGATGCCATTTCTTATGCGTAATTTTGCCGCAGCACTTCCTGACCTTTCATCATAAGCCTGAGTGACTTGGAGCAATGAGACGAGCGGATTTCAAACTAACTATACTAAAGACTCCAGATCCAGATCTGAATAGCACTAATTAAATTACATTAAATGAAAATGCATATCCTGAAGACTACTCGACAAAAGTTTACCAGCGTTATGCATGTCTCGCGCTCTACCATTAAACTTATTACACGCACTTGCTGTAAGCTTACGTGGCCAGTGAAGCAACGCGTTTTTGGAGGCAGATATGACACTTACGCAGCCTAAAACAACGGCACTAAAACACATGCAGTCTTGTTCATACTTGGAATCATTAGGGTGCGCGTCGAGGCACTTTTGTGCCTCGTCTTAAAGCTACGACTAACGAGAAAGTTTAACTATGGTAACGAAAAATACGCGAATTAAACGTCAATTTTGAGACAGTCAATAATCTTCTAGTTCAGTCCTTAAGGGAAGCACTTATCCGAGCTCTCTACACATTGTGACACTGAAAGTTCTCGAGGCTTCGAAGCGCGGAGTAGTTGGAGAGAGGAAAATTTATTTTCCGAGACTGTGACAGCGAGCTGGAACAAGAAGCCCGGGAAGCGAGTGCAAGGAAGCAGAGTGGCTGGCGAAAATTTGTCCGCATTGTATAAAAGCACGCGCGCAAGACGCTCGCGCGTGAAGCTTTGGCGGAATGGCGCGAGCGCGCGCGGGTTATCATTGTCACCGATCTCGAAGAGCTACACGCATTTAGACTAAGGATGCAGTGTGTTCAACGGCGTGCATTCATTTTATTCTTTGTCTCGGTTCACTCTTTCCTGTTTCTTTTCTTCTTCTTCTTCATTTTTTTTTCTCTCTATCTCCGTTATTCTTCGTTTCGCGCCAGGCAGCGGACAACATAACGAGATGCCAACGCGCACGCACAAAAGGCACGGCCGGCGCATTTTGTAAGCCATTTTTCTTTCGTGCACTGGGCGTCATATTTCTTGTTCTGCCTCCCATAGTCGAGAGAAACGGGCGCGTCTTTTTCAACTGCGTTGAGTTCTTGAAAAATGGTCGTAACGCCGCCGCTTGGCTGCCTCTCCGCTCCCCCCCCCCCCTCTTCCCCTCCTGTTACTTTTTTGGTTTTTCTATACGATGTTTGGCGTTTTCTCCATTCTCGTCTTTTATTCAATTGCCCTTTTTTGTTCTCTCTCTTGCTCATCTTTCTTTTTCCGGTTCCTTAGGTGCTTGACGTCTTCTGCTGGCGGGTTCAACACTTCTCCGGCGCCGTCCTGTCTTCATTTTCCTTTAAGCAGTCGCTGTCCAGGGCGCCGAAGTAAACGCAAGCGAAAAGAAATAACTATGCGAGGACCTTCGAAGCTCTTTCTAAACGGAAAGAGTTGCAGTGTAGCTTCAAGCTCGAAGGGAGCTCGAAAAGGCGGAGCAAGGTGCGATTATCTTAATTTCTTTTCTTCTTCGTTCCGAAGATGCATGGAGCTGTCGCGGAGGAATAAAAGATTCATCCATGGTTCTGAGTAAGTTGTATTGGTACATCAAGGAGAGACTAATTTTCTTTCTTATTGATACATCATTGGTACATCAAGGAGAGGCTAATTTTCTTTCTTTTTGGCTGTGTAGGGAGTAGCAGAAACTCCTTCAATAATAAACTCACCGAGTGAAGGATCGACAGCCGGAACCCTTAAGCAACGAAGCATGCTTTTCAAGCCCACTAAAGCTATTACCGAGAAATTTCTGCACGGAAGTTTATTCTTAACCATTATTTCTCATAGTTACTAAAGTTGTTAGAGGAAATGTCAATAACTACGAAGATGAAATAAGAAAAATGTGCTCGAAAATAACAATCCTGATGTTCAAAACACGGCAGATTTCACGCTTACTTGCAAAACAGGCATTAAGCGAAGATTTGCTTGAAGGGAACCTTTGTTTAAATAGGTGCGGATATAATGT
Organism: Rhipicephalus sanguineus; assembly: GCF_013339695.2. Classification (NCBI taxonomy): domain Eukaryota; kingdom Metazoa; phylum Arthropoda; class Arachnida; order Ixodida; family Ixodidae; genus Rhipicephalus; species Rhipicephalus sanguineus. The sequence continues at coordinate 139,485,327 of NC_051178.1, forward strand.
AAATTTATGTGTAAAAGTAATTCTAATGACGCCAATGAAATACAGTATTTCTGCGAACTTAACACGAAAACGCAAATGTAATGCAATTGTCATTCAAGTGCGACGACTGTTTTAATGTGACAAATGTAAATTCTCCCAATTGCTTTATGTTTCGCAAGCAGAGTAGTGCCGCTGTTCGTAATCGTCGAAATTTCATTAGAATGAAAATAAAAATTTCGTAATTGCTCACACAAGTGACGTTTCTTAGCAAGCATGGATGAACAGGGTGTAAGCCTTACTTGTTCCTTACGTACGTATACAAGGTGCCCCAGCAATTTTTTTTTGCCAGAGTTTAAAAGTATGTCGACGCACTCTATGACGACGCGACCAAATGCATGTTGCTTACTATTGTATAAAGCAAGTCAAGTTATTTTTTGTTTTCCGCCTAATTGCCTACTTAGGCATGTATAATTAACTTACTTTTGAAGCAACGAAGCTAGCCAAAAATTCTCTGGAGAAAAATTGTAGATCGGTTTACAAAACGTCCGATGAGACAGTTTCTCACTTTATATTTGTTAATTATTAGTGTTTTTCTGCTTACTACAGATGCCCGCGAAATACGAACCTGTGTTCTCCTTAATTATACAACAAATCATGACTGAGAACTAGAATGTAAAATGTTTGCTACAAGGTGCCCCTAAAGCAGGTACCTTGCTGGTACACAACGTGTGCTCTCCTACATCTTGACGGAGGAGAGCACGCGTTGTTCTGCGTATTCCTTGATTCGCTTGGGTTTTGTTTATTTGACTACTCACGATTTCATACTTACTATAGATCCAACATGCATGCAACATACTCGTATCGCACTCGCTAAGGGGGGACGGATGTAGACTATCTTCAAGCAGTTTAGACGTTTATTGTCGGAGGTTACCCCCAAACCTACACGCTAACAAGAAAGAATGTAGATAGTAAGAGAACCATTAGGAATATGTAACGATTGCTAAAAACTTACAGGGTCCCTTATGAATTCACTTAGGAAGACTCGAAGGCGAAAACTATCTTCATTTTCTTCTCATTTGATGTATTGATCCTGCCCCGCCACACCTAACGTGGTTTTTCACTGCCTCCAAGATCGGAGACATCTCACCTAGTTTTGCATTGCCTCCGTGATCGGACCACCTTCGACCAAGCTACGATGTCATGTGGTGACGTCACAATGTGTCGTTACGCCACGTGACGTCATGCTAACGTCACAACTTTTGGCGATCTGTGACGTCATCACGTGATTTTTCGCATCACTCGTCCCGAAGCCGCGGGACGTCGGCGGTCAAATTTCGCTTTTGATGAGGTACTTAAGGCTTTAGCCTTAAAACATGAGCGATGAATATGCTGGTATAATGAAAACAAAATCATTTTTCTCGTTTTCGTAAGCGCTGATGG
>NC_051178.1:139486845-139506128 GCF_013339695.2 Rhipicephalus sanguineus
TTCCCTCTACCGTCATGCTGTATAACATACGTTGACGGGAGAGAGACCGGGGGGTGGGGGGGGGGGGGGGGAGGGCCGTAGAACTTACTGAGACCCGAGGAATGGATCATGCGCTTATCGGCTTTCCTTGGCAACCACTACAAGTGCACTTGCGAGGAACCCACTACGCTATAATCATTGTAATTTTACTGAGACCCCGAGGAAATGGATCATGTGCTTATGGGCTTCCTTGGCAACCAATACAAGTGCACTTGCGAGGAACCCACTACGCTATAAATCATTGTAGTTTTTGAGAAGTAGGGCAGCATGGAACTGTGCCATTTTTCGTCATTCTACGGAGAGCCGTGGTACCTGCTAAGCGCATGTAAGGCATTATGCGCACTTTGTTGACGCTGTGCCTGATGACGACGAAGAATTATGGCAGAGCGCTTTGTAATGGGTTGGAAGCATTCAACAACCTACTCGTTGCGAAATTCGCATTGTGTGACGCCTGGTTACAGAATTCGCGTTGTGCGACGCTTGGTGCTTATTTTACTCTTCTACCACGCTATATTGCATATGCTAATGTGGTTCCTTCCCGACATGAAGCCTGTATAGGACCTTTTTGCAAAGCAGTTTCAAGCACCGGCATGGCTCAGAGGTTGAATACTGGGCTCCTACGCAGAGGGCCCAGGTTCGAACCTCGTTCGATCCTGGAATTTTTTTCTTATTTCGTTTTTTTTTCTTATTTCGAGCGATACTGGTTTACGGACACCGGCGGCGGCGGCGGCGGCGGCGGCGGCGGCAGGCGGCGGCAGCAGCGGCGGCGGCGGCGGCGGCGGCGGACAACTACGGCGCCAAAAACGGCCGGTGAAATGATCTCATAACAGCTTTCGCTGTAAAAGGCATTTACTGACGCCTGTGTTTATTTCGTGGTACAAACACAATTGCGGGTGCGTCACGGACGTTTCTTCTGTGTTGCCATGGAGTTCGGCAGCATCAGCAATCTTAACAGTGTATAGAAAGCTGGAACCAACTGAAGCTTGCATATGAGAACGACGTACGAACACTGGTCAGCTGAACTCGGCTGCCTAGTATTCAGTGCCCACGTGGTGCTAACAGAAAGACAGAAACGCTTGTGAAAAAATAGGGACGAGATGCTTTGAATTACGGTTGGCGGTGCACAGTGTATTGCGCAATCAACAATGTAAACGCGTGGAAACACGTTGCGCAGCCTGTTCCCCCCCCCTCTCTCTTTCTTTTATTAGATGCAGACTTGCCCTTAGGGCTTGGTATGTATGCACGTGTATTATATGCGTGTTTCAAGGTGCATGTTTCGTGTCAATAGAGGCAGTGCACTGTGTAATCTGTTCTCGTGTATCAATGATCACAGCTTGTAAAGCAGCTGCTAATCCTCAAGTGTGCGCACATACAATCTGCATACCAAGTGAATACCAAAGATCGGCATTTATAAGTGCCCTCCTCTTGCATTCTATTATCGTTCCTCTTTTAAAATGACGAAGAGAAATCGAAAGCTGACTTCCCGCAGAGGTTCTTCTGGAAGCGGCGCGGATGGACACACCTGGCCGCCACCTTGTGATGCTAAAGAACGAAATCCGACGCCGACGCTCGGCCGTTCGCTTCAAGAGCTACAAGTCCTCGAGGAAAGACGTCTTTGTGGATGCTGAGGCTGCTTAGAATCTTCCGCCAACGCACCTTCTTCTAAAATCTTTCTCTTGAGGGCTCGGTGTGATTCTTTTCTCTTCATGGAGCATTTCCCTCAGAACCATAGTAAGCGGCCCAAGCGTGACCTCTGACACTGCAGGACGCCGAAAGGAATATAAATTTCTCCCTGGCACCTGGTTTTTCTCGGCACTCTGTCTCTCTCTCACTTTATCTTCACTGATCCGTATCCGCTATTGTTACGCTAAATGTTGCAGAACGCGTTCTCTATTGCACCCACGTTATTGTAATAAATAACAACTAAGACAAATAAAGTTGGCACAAGTCTGCCGAACTTTTATTATTTCTTTTCTTTAAGACTTCGTATAAAGCACTAAAGCATAGCTAACATGCACCAAGACGCACATTTTGTTTAAACGAAACGTTATCCTATCTATGTAGGCTATGCTCCACACATAAACGCACAAAGATGGCACGTATATTCATGCTCGCTAGTGGTGCCTCTTATGTAAACGGCAACGCCAATATATACCCTTAAAGTACTACCAAACTCGCAGCCCAACTTGAAAGCGCAAGAAGCATGGGGTAGATAAAGCTTGACTGATATCCGAGTCGACAGGCTTCTTGGCTCCACATGTCTCGCGTTATTATTGTCGGCAATCCTTCGCTGAAACCTGCCTTACGTGTATATTTCTTCGTTACCTCTGAATACGTTGAGCTTGGAAATGCCGTTGGCAGAATCAGAGCTCTTTGTGTCATGGTTGTTTACAAGCGTTCACCATAGAGTGTGGCATGACGAGCCAGGAGTAGGCATGTGGCAAGCGTTTCACGTCGTTTCGAAAGGAAGCGGCAAATGGGCCAATGATCGATGGATAAAAATGCGTAGCAGGGACTTGGTTTGTGCGAGCACGTCGCGAAGGTCCTCCATCTCTGCTCGACCACGTCCCGCATTCACGCTGAAGTGTGCTGTTAACTTTCCATCACTGGCATCCTTTGAAGACTGCTATGATGGAAGCTTGCGACGCGATTGAACCCGAGGTAAGCGCGCCTCCTCGGCAATAAGGAGCATTGTGAGCCTGATTGTACTTCGATCGTTCGTCAATCACTTTACGTCTTCCTCCATGGAGAGTGCATGTCACGAAATGAATGGCAACCAGTGTGTGTTGATGTCGAGACGATACGTAGTGAAGGCACGAGACCGAGGATTCCTCCTAAAGCACTTAGCTGATTCTTTAGTGAGACGCACTTTCCCATAGAGTTGATAACGCGTGTTTCTCTGTCCCCTGGATGTTGCGGACAGATTGACACTAACTAAAACTCAAAAACACGAGGACATTTTACATATAAAAAGGATAACGTAATGAAATCTAACTCTTTCTTAAGCTTTGTCACTTATATATGAGGTGAAAGGAGTGAAGTTCACGATATGCTTGTTATACAAATTATGCTCAAAACGCGTATGCAATACTCATTGGTATATGAGGTCCAATGAATGAATGAATGAATGAATGAATGAATGAATGAATGAATGAATGAATGAATGAATGAATGAATGAATGAATGAATGTTTATAAAGAGAAGAATAACGTCGTAACTTTTTTTTTCTTTTTGACAGAGAGACGCCTCCTAGTCGGCTCAGTGACGTAAAGCCAGAGAACAGCGAGTTCTTTCTCGACAAGACAGAACGTCCAATAATCCAGTCTTCTATGAGTGCTGTTGTGTTTGTCTCTGGTTTGTTTTCAAGATGCGCAGAACCAGAATACGTGTTTCTAGTCTTGTACATCGCTGTCTCGTTACCAAAGTTAACCGTAGTGCTTTGCATGGTGAAGCGGGCAACTGAGGACTACTTATAAATAAACGACACAAAATGCGCAAAACCCGGACTCGGATAAGTTTCGAATAATAAATCCCTAACAAAGTATTTTTAAAGAAAGCGACTATTTTAAAGGTCGTAAGAATGGGCTTGTTGGTGGTGATACATGGTGAAACTTGTGGCGCACAAAAAAAGACACAGACAAAGAAAGTGACGACAGGACGATGCGCTTCGTCCTGTCGTCACTTTCTTGTCCGTGTGTTTTTTTGTGCGCCACAACTTTCACCATGACTATTTTAATAGTTATGTAAGCTTCACGGCAACGAAGCTTATTTGAAGCAGTTTTGGAGCTGTTTGAAACGGGCAGTGGCATTGATGCATTGAATATTAATTTTTTGAATGCCATGCCAAGGGCTTCTGGGAAAACTATCAGAAGTTCCGATAATTCAACGGAGCTCTGCAGGGCGTAAAATAACGCGTCTTCTTCTGAAAACAAAGGTTGTTCTGTTTACCCTGTGAGTGTTTTTATTATATGCTATTGCCAGCACCGCCCTTAGTTTCTTGAGTTACTCATAATGCGCCGACCCACAGCCCTTTCTTGAGTCGGGTGTCGGGCCTACGAACATGAGCCCCCTTACAGATACTGCGAAAGAAACGGCCGCACTGTGGCAGCGTATATCTAGGAACAAAACAAAAGATTACAAGTAATAATAAAAAAAGGTAACGCTGCGAAACTAACTTGGCTGCCACTTTCTGAAAAGAAAATGGCAGCCAAGCCATAAGAATCCTTTGACACCAACGCGGAATCTTCTCGAGTGTCGCCTCCTGCGTGTTTTCCTCTCTTTTTCTGTACATTTTCACGGTGACCCCTTCTTCGCGGCGTCCCGCGCCTTCGAGGACCTCGCACGCCGGCCGTGGTGTTTTTGGTCTTTTTCCTTTTATTTCCGATCCATTTATATGCTCCGCGCTGCCGCAACAAAGCGTGATGAATTGCCCGCGGGCACTGTCACCCTCGAGGTTTTCCATTACGGGCAATTATCGGAGAGGAAGAAGCGGTGACGTTTCGTCGCGTTCGCCTACTCGGCCCAATTTATCACGATCGCGTCCCAAGATGTATGTGGGCGCCCCAGAAGCGCCGTACAGAGCGCGCACCCTTGTCCGGCCTCTTCTTACGAAAAGAAAGTTGAACGCAATTATCCCCCGGAAGAAGCGGAAGAAACGGACGTGACCGGTGATGCTGGTATAAAAGCAACGCCTGTGTATAGAACGTGATTTATTTTGCGTTTACGCTATACTCGCCGCGTAACCCAATATTGTACTATACGCCATTATGTTTGTTGTGTCTTCATTTCCTGGGGCCGAGCTGACAAAGATCTTTCGTTTGTTTGGGCTCCTCGCTATTGGTCGGTCGCCTTCGCTAATGCTATGCACACCGTCAGGATTGGCTAAAATTTGCTTTTACCAACAAATCTAGCGTAAGACCTTTTGAACACGGGTCCCGATTTTCGCTTTTTCATCTCCCCACCTTTTTGATCCCGCACGCGATCGCGTTTGTGGTATGGAACTATGGTATGGTATGGAACACTTTATAATTGCCCCATAACCACCGATATAGTCAAGATGCGCGATAACGCGTTGAAGGAGCACAACGAGTTGTAAGGCGCTCTGTAGAGCCAGAGATCGCGTGCCCTTCTTACGATCATAGTTCTGTGAGAAATTAAGGCGCGTGAAAAAAAGAAAACGTGGATGACCGGAGAATTTAGAAATATAACCTATAGCCTACAAATAAATCACATCAAATCAAATCATCGCGAAGATCTTGCTTGGTTGCTTCTCATCGATGATTTAAGTATAACCAGATCACGGTGGGTTTGGGAGAACAAGCGTGTGCGCGTACCTTTTCTATATAACACTTGCACTCGACTGTAACGTTTCAATCCCCCCCCCCCTCCCCGCAGAAAATACGGGACGTAAACTACTGGGCGCAAAAAGGACGCAAAGATACGAGCAAAGTAAAGGGAGCAGTGCGTGGAGCTTCGTTTACCCAATGCCGTTCCGGTAGGCAAAATTTTAAAACTCGCTACTGTAGCCAACGGTATAATGATTTTCTTTTATCCCGAATTTAGTGGGACCGTTCCAATTGAAAAGCTTATATCGAATGCCTACTTCACCTTGTTGAGACGGCCAAACATCGTGACATTTGGTCTGCTTGCGCATTCAAACACCGAATTTACTTATTAGCACCAGTAACTTAAATAGACATTTACGAGACCATGCAGTACTGCAAGCGGTGGATCGAGTCCAAAGTCACACCTCCAGTATTTGCAGCGCCCCGACTTCGACAACTCGAGAGCTGAAAATCCTATAGAAACACCGGAACTCTCCGCTCACGACCATAGGTGTGAGCAGGGTTCCCCTTCAGGCTCTCCGCTCACGACCATAGGTGTGAGCAGGGTTCCCCTTCAGGGGGGAAGGGGGGGGGGCGAGGGCGTAGGTTCATTGCGGCGCCCTACCCCCTCCCTATTAAGTCAATCTAGGGGGCAGACCTTGCGCCCCGCTCTTCTTACGCGACTAGGGGGGCGGCCGCCGCCCTGCCGTCCCTGTTCGCACGCCTAGGCTTACGACTACTTCACTTAGCAAGGTCGCTGTTTGGCCCGACCTTTCGAACAAGCCCTTGCTGATCTACTGCGGGCTTTGGATCCCGCAAGAGAGCATGACCAGGGCTGGTTATCGACAACAGCATGCGCGCCTAAGGCTCTAAAACGTACAATACGTGGAGCTCATTCACTTCGCATAACGGGAGGATGAAAATGAGCTTTCACACATTTCACACATAACTGTAGGGGTTTTACGTCACAAAACCACGATGTGATTATGGAGGGACGCCGTTGTGGAGGGCTCCGGCAATTTCGACCACCTGGTGTTCTTTAACGTGCACGCAAATATAAGTACACGGGCCTCTGTCATTTCGCCTCCAACGAAATGCGGCCGCCACGGCCGGGAGTCGATCCCGCGACCTTCGGGTCAGCAGTCGAGCACCATAACCTCTAGACCTCCATGGCGGATTTTTCACACTTGAACTTATACATTATTCCAGCACTCACTTTATACAGACCGTTGAAAGCGGACACGTGAACCCTAATTACATGGGAGGCTTTTGCGTGCAAGAAACGCAACCTAATCTTAATACGAAGAACCTGCCACTAAGCGTCGCGTTATTTATGTCCCACGCGATCTCTTGCACGCGATATGCTCAGCAAATTCCTCACGGCATGACTCACACTTTTCCGCAATACGCAACATTCATGGGATCCTACGGACAAACACTGACATGTGAACGCAGAAGAGTAGGCCTAATTTGCGTTTTGGTTTACCTACATTGTGTGCACACGCTTTACTCGTGAGTGAGTGCGTATATGCATCTACCTATCTGCGCGCATGTGTTTGTACATGCGTATGTGCGCACATAATCCTGAGCGAAGGTCACATTCACTGGCACGCGGCTGTGTGAAGAGGACGTTCGTTGGCCCCGCGATGTCCCAACGCGTTCCTCTATCATTCTTTGCGCTTCGTCGTCGCCTTTTCATGCGCGCTTAAGAGGGAGTGGAGACGCGAGGCGGTGTCATCCGTCTTTATGATGTGAGTTCACTTCCATGGGGAATTCACCCCCGTTTACACCCCGTACATTTTCTTTTCTTAAAGATGAATGTAACAAGAGAAAAAAAGCCACTACTTGTTGTGCCAACAGTGTCACCGAGGGGGGTTAAAAGGAAAAAGTAAGAATTTTCTTTATTTTTTTTTGAAAAAGCCTTCAGCGCTTACAAAAACAAGAAAAATGATTTTGTTTTCATTATACCAGCATATTCATCGCTCATGTTTTAAGGCGAAAGCCTTAAATACCTCATCAAACGCGAAATTGGAGCGTCGACGTCCCGCGGCTTCGGGGACGAGTGATGCAAAAGTCATCATCACGTGATAACGTCACAGATCGCCGAATGTTGTGACGTCATCATGACGTCACGTGACGTAACGACACAGTGTGACGTCACCACATGACATCATAGCTTGGTCAAAGGTGGTCCGATCACGGAGGCAATGCAAAATCAGGTGAGGTGTCTACGGTCTTGGAGGCAGTGCAAAACCACGTTAGGTGTCGAAAGCTTTTCAAGGGTGGCAAGGCAGGATCAATACATCGACTGTGAAGAAGAAGAATATGGTTTTCGCCTTCGAGTCGTCCTAAGTGAATTCATAAGGGACCCTGTGAGTTTTTAGCAATCGTTACATATTCCTAATGGTTCTCTAACTGTCTACATTCTTTCTTGTTAAGTTGTAGGCTTGGGGGTAACCTCCGACAATAAACGTCTAAGCTGTTTGAAGATAGTCTACATCAAGATGTAGGAGAGCACACGTTGTGTACCAGCAAGATACCTGCTTTAGAGGCACCTTGTAGGAAACATTTTACATTCTAGTTCTCAGTCATGATTTGTTGTATGATTAAGAAGAACGCAGGTTCGTATTTCGCGGGCATCTGTAGTAAGCAGAAAAACACTAGTAATTAACAGATATAAATTTAGAAACCGCTTCATTGGACGTTTTGTAAATCAATCTACAATTTTTCTCTGTAGAATTTTTGGCTAGCTTCGTTGCTTCAAAAGTTAGTTAATTATACATGCCTAAGTAGGCAGTTAAGCGCAAAACAAAAAATAACGTGACTTACTCCATACAATAGTAAGCAACATGCATTTGGTCGCGTCGTCATAGAGTGCGTCGACATACTTTTAAACTCTGGCTAAAAATAGCTGGGGCACCCTGTATATATACGTAAGGCACAAGTAAGGCTTACACCCTGTTCATCCATGCTTGCTAAGGAACGTCACTTGTGTGAGCATTCACGAAATTTTAATTTTCATTCCAATGAAATTGCCACGATTACGAACAGCGGCACTACTCTCCTTGCGTAACATAAAGCAACTGGGTGAATTTACTCAGCATTTGTCACATTAAAACAGTCGTCACACCTGAATGACGACATGTGCGTTACTGCATTACATTTGCGTTTCCGTGTTAAGTTCGCAGAAATGCTGCATTCATTGGCGTCATTAGCATTATATTTACACATAAATTTACGTTATATCTGCACCTTTAAACTAAGGTTGCCTTCAAGCAAATCTTCACTTAACGCCTATTTTGCAAATAAGCACTACTGTGTTCTGAACATCAGGATCGTTATTTTCGAGCACATTTTTCTTATTTCATCTTCGTATAGTTAATAACATTTCCTCTAAAAACTTTAGTAACTATAAAAAATAGTGGTAAGAAGTAAACTCCTTATGCAGAAATCTCTCGGTAATAGCTTCACTAGGCTTGAAACGTATGCTTCGGTTGCTTAAGTGTTCCGGCTGACGATCTTTCACTCGATGAGTTTATTATTGAAGGAGTTTCTGCTACTCCCTACACAGCCAAAAAGAAAGAAAATTAGCCTCTCCTTGATGTACCAATGATGTATCCAAGAAGAAAGAAAATTATGTCCTTCTTGATGTACAATACAACTTACTCAGAACCAGTGGATGAATCTTTATTCCTCCGCGACAGCTCCATGCATCTTCGGAACGAAGAAGAAAAGAAATTAAGATGAATCGCACCTGCTCCGCCTTTTCGAGCTCCCTTCGAGCTTGAAGCTACACTGCAACTCTTTCGGTTTAGAAAGAGCTTCGAAGGTCCTCGCATACTTTATTTCTTTTCGCTTGCGTTTACTTCGGCGCCCTGGACAGCGACTGCTTAAAGGAAAATGAAGATAGGACGGCGCTGGAGAAGTGTTGAACCCGCCAGCAGAAGACGTCAGGCACCTAAGGAACCGGAAAAAGAAAGATGAGCGAGAGAGAGAACAAAAAATGGCAATTGGATAAAAGACGAGAACGGAGAAAACGCCAAACATCGTATAGAAAACCAAAAAAGTAACAGGAGGGGAAGAGGGGGGGGGGGGTGAGCGGAGAGGCAGCCAAGCGGCGGCGTTACGACCATTTTTCAAGAACTCAACGCAGTTGAAAAAGACGCGCCCGTTTCTCTCGACTATGGGAGGCAGAACAAGAAATATGACGCCCAGCGCGCGAAAGAAAAATGGCTTACAAAATGCGCCGGCCGTGCCTTTTGTGCGTGCGCGTTGGCATCTCGTTATGTTGTCCGCTGCCTGGCGCGAAACGAAGAATCGCGGAGAGAGAGAGAAAAAAAAAATGAAGAAGAAGAAGAAAAGAAACAGGAAAGAGTGAACCGAGACAAAGAATAAAATGAATGGACGCCGTTGAACACACTACATCCTTAGTCTAAATGCGCGTAGCTCTTCGAGATCGGTGACAATGATAACCCGCGCGCGCTTGCGCCATTCCGCCAAAGCTTCACGCGCGAGCGTCGTGCGCGCGTGCTTTTATACAATGCGGACAAATTTTCGCCAGCCACTCTGCTTCCTTGCACTCGCTTCGCGGGCTTCTTGTTCCAGCTCGCTGTCACAATCTCGGAAAATAAATTTTCCTCTCTCCAAGCTACTCCACAATGCGAAGCCTCGAGGGCTTTCAGTGTCACAAAGTATAGAGAGCTCGGAGAAGTGGTTCCCTTAAGGACTGAACTACAACATTATTGACTGTCTCAAAATTGACGTTTACTTCACATATTTTTCGTTACTATAGTTACACTTTTGTTAGTCATAGCTTTAAGACGAGGCATAAGAGTGCCTCGACGCGCACCCTAATGATTCAAAGTATGAACAAGAGTGCATGTGTTTTAGTGCCGTTGTTTATGTTGCGTTAGTGTCGTATCTGCCTCCAATAACGCGTTGCTTCACAGGTCGGAATGACAGACAGTGCTGCCTGTGCTCACTGTGGCCGCGAGGAAACCATTGCGCACGTCCTGTGTCATTGTCCTCACTGTAGCTCCCAAAGACAACAGCTCTCAGCAACGCTCGCACGCCTCGATGACCGGCCGCTTTCTGAACAATCAATTTTGAACTGCCGGAACGTTCTAGCTTCCAACCAGAAAGCGACGAAGGCGCTGCTGAAGTTTCTCCGCTCAACCGACCTGACTAAACGACTATGATGCTCCCGTGTTTGAGTTGTGTGCGTTTTTTTTACTCTTTTTTGCTTCCTTACCTTTCTATCCGCCCTTACCCCTTCCCCAGTGCAGGGTAGCAAACATAAAAACTTCTGGTTAACCTCCCTGCCTTTCACTTACCCTTTCTCTCTCTCTCTCTCTTCACAGGTCAAGTAAGCTTACAGCAAATGCGTGTAAAAGTTCAATGGTAGAGCGCGAGACATGCATAACGCTGGTAAACTTTGTCGATTAGTCTTCAGGATATGTATTTTCACTTAATGTAATTTAATTAGTGCTATCCATACCTCACTAGATCTGGCGTCCCTATAGTAGTTACTCAGAAATCCGCTCGTCTCATTGCGCTAGGCCACTCACGCTAATGGAGAAAGGCCAGGAGGTGATGCGGCAAAATTACGCGTAAGAAATGACATCACGTGTTGTACTCCCTTGTTGCTACCGTAGAGAGCCATCATTTCGCCGTCACTATTGCGGGTGCTCCTTTGCCTATCGTCTTTGGGAGAAAGCGATATGTTACAATTAGAGTGAAAACTTCACCACTGGTTGAGACAGAGAGAGAGAGAGAGTGAGAGTGAGAGAGGAAGCTCTTTATTAAAAGCAGAAAGTTCAGCCAGTGTATATCCGCCTACTACTTGAAATTCTGCAGGGAGAGGGGAGGAGGGGAAAAAAAGAACCTAGAAGAGTGTGGGCAGAAAGATAGGTTTAAAAAAAGAATAAAATGCAGGTCTTGTAATGGCTGTCCTAGGAAATGAATGGACAGTCTCGACAGCGAAAGTAAAATATATATAAAAAGAAACAAAGGAAGTAACACTTATGGGCCCAACACGCACATTCTTGATTGAAGGATTAAATTTTGATGAGAAGACCAATAGATTTGATGAATGCGAATAAGAAGTTCAATGCTTTTCGCTGTTTCGATGGGCAGGGCCAGGGCCCAGAATCCGCGCTAAAGTCAAGGGGCCTTGGTCGAGCGTTTCGAGGTTGTCTCGATATTGTTGTCGCTCGAGTTTATATGCTGGGCATTCGAGCAATGTGTGCTCTACGGACTCTATACAGCGCCGCAGTTGTCACAATATGAGTTTGTAATCTGGCCACTGTGGTAAAGCAGACTGCGTGTATAGGCAATGTTTAACCAAAGTCGGTGATACAGCGTTTCCAGACGCCGTGATATGCATTGAGGTAGCCTTGATCTAAGTTTCGAGTACTGGTTGAAAGAATGCTTATATTCACCTTGTGTCTTTGCTTTATTCGGCGTGACTAAAGGCAATTATTCAAAGAACTATATCTCATCAATGGATTTCGGTACCTTAGCTGAGTCAGGTCGAAACAACCTACCATAGGCTCCAGCAACACTTCGATCTGCCTTAGACAACGTTCCAGCGCAGTGAGCCATTCTATTACTATCTATGATGGGCATTAGCCTGTATGCACTTGATCAGTGAAGGCGCATGTGCAAGGCCGTGGTTTTTTAGTGTGCTGTGTGTCCTTTATGTGAGCCAGTATACCGCGGTTACTCATCACCTATAGTGTTTTTTTGCTCCGCGTCTATGAGGCGATAAATATGATCAGCTAAATACTGGAGCGGCCACATTCAGATGGGAGTGGAGCGCGATAATGTGCCACTCATTTCAAACCAACTACACCTTTAGGAACCATGAGTACTCAAAAGTTATATAATAAGCATAAATGCCATCTAATAATAATAAGTATCATTAGAAGCTTCGAAACTAACTGGTGTATCCCGCAATCCCAACTGCACCTAGTGAAGGAACGAATCCTTTGGCGTGTTTTCTCAGCCATTAATGCTTGCACGATGAATTTTTTGCTACTTGACGGCTGCGCTGATGAACATGTACGGCATGTGTCATGCCTATATTGCTGAGAACTGGGAAACAACAGTCTAACGAGTACACATAGGTCGGATCATAAAAACGACGGAAGTAACTAGGATGTCAGTATCTGGATCTACAGCGCACAGACACGATCACATGTGATCTGGATTTACTTATTTATTGAGCTAACCCAACTGGACGGGTTACCGTTTCTGTACTAATAGGGCTAAGTGAACGTAACAAACACTTGAATACTCAAAACATGCTGGCTACTACATTTTAAACAATATAGCCTGTAAAGTCGGCTTCTCCTTGTTTGACTGTTTGATGCGGAAAAGTAAGCTTTAAAAAAAGGTTATTAGTAAGAAACATTGTATGTACACGTTAGTGCTGCTATTAAAAGAAGTCGCAGGTATCGTGTTGGGGCTTGAATAATCAGAACGAAGTCTCCCTCCTAATTACAATAATATTTTAAAGATTGTTTTTGACTGAAAGCTTCGGTACACGCAACTTTTGCTGAGGTTTGAGTTGAGCTCAAAATTCGAGGACCTGATCCTGCGCAAATGGTCCGAAGCTGCCGGGAGTCGGGAGAGTGTTGCAGCAAGCTGCACCATCTTTCGTTTCACGCTGAAGCGAACGACGCTTTTTCATGATCCCGCTGTCTGTTTGGCTACATTTTTCGCATTTTTTTTTTCTGGGCAATGTTAGTGTCCGGTGACTGCTTTTACGAATGACCTCACCGACACATTTGGCAGCTCAGGTGGTGTTTTTTTTTAGTTTTAGAGTGACCACGTTTCAAGCGATGAAACGAGAGTTTCATTGCGCGACACGCCGCCTTTGTTATTTCTTTAGACAGGCGACCGGGCACTGCCCCTGTTCCGACCCATCAGTGGTGCCATCCTGCACTACTGAAAAATATAATGTCCTGTTTTATATTTTTCACTAAAATGATATCCCTTCTGGCCAAACCGAAAGCTTAGCATGCAAAAAAGCACTAACACAAACAATACTTGAAAAAGAGACAGAAAGCCAAGCGCTACCTAAGAGCGGATCTTGATACCAATTTGATGACCGCCGCTAATGCAGCCGCGCACTATTCGCCATTCTGACTTTCTTGTTTCGCGTGAATTTCTTCCTTTTTCTCTCTCTTTTTAAATGTGCACTGTGCAACAAGAATCTAACGGCACATATCGCAGCGTTTTGCTGGTCGTCCAAACTGCGGCTTACTCGTTGTTTGCCTTGTTTTTTTTCACTCGGTCCGCCACCGCTGCTGAAAACGAAACCCCGCCGTGAGTGCGTGAGCTGTTGCTACGCTTTGAAAATACATTTGTCAAAATGGGGAAGCTAGAACGTTCTTTCAAATACCTCCCCCCCCCCCCCCCCCCCCCATCCTCCGGAACGTCACCCCCTCCCCTCCCACCTCCCACCCCAGACTCCCATGCCTCGCTGCAATCTCTCCCAGTAGTTATTTCGCAACACAGGACGACGATCGCTGGACCGCTGCAACGCGCAACAAGAGGGGTCCACACGTCCCAGCAGATGTCGCTGCACTGTTTCGAAACAACCGCACTTGAAACCTCGATCCTAGTATCCAGCTTTAGAAAAGCAACCTCGATTCTTTTAATGCTGCTTTTGCCGCCTGCGGCCTCGCACCCCTCTGCGCATGTCTTCTTCCTTTGTTCAACTTTTGGCAGACTATGTTAAAGCGTGTGCCAGGAAAAGAAACGTGGCAATAAGAAAAGTGGGTAGAAACAATAGATGCATAGTGCTAAATGATAAGCCTGATTTCTGGGCCACTCGTGCGTTCCCTTTTGTTAGGCACGCCGAACGTCACCCCCGTCACATTTTTTTCTGATCTTTTTTTCCTAAAAACAATACTTTTGTTGAAAGGCCACAGCCTTGTATGAAGGTAGAGCGCAGAGGTACATAGCACAACCTATAACAAGCGACGAAGCATGGATAAAAGGAAAGGATCTTGCGTGGGATTTTGCCTTAAAGAGCGTATACGTTGGGGGACAAAAGTAACCTGACCTCAGAGGGAGAACAGCGTGCCGGCCGCATTCACCACATTTTAACGCGAGAGTGTTAAAGAGCCCGTTTCGCAGAAATTCCGGCGCCGGTGTCATTGGTTGTGAGCGAAAAATCGTCATCTCCTCCGTGACCGAGAAATTGAGAAAGATGCAAATTAAATAAATAAGAAAAATCTTAGGTTTGAGTGAGAATCGAACCCAGGCCTTCTGCGTGACAAGCAGGTGTTCTATCACATAGTTACAATATTGCTTGAAACTCCTTCGGAGAAAGCACTATATGAATGTCATGTAGTCGAAGGAGTCTCCTTAGCGCATGTAATATGGCGTGGCAGAAGCGTAGAATCGCGCCAGGCGTCAAAAGATGCGAATTGCGCAACGAGTGGGTGTTTTAAAGGTCCACATATTACAAAGTGCTTAGACATATTTAATCATCAGCTGCAAAAGCATCAACAATATGGGCAGCTGGGTAGGTTCGCGTGTTCCCTTGCGGACGCGTAGTGGGCCCTTGGCTGATTTGCAAAAGCAAGAATTAAGGCGTAGTGGACACTTAGCAACTGTACGTGCAGTAGGCATTCTAGGATAGTTTGAAACTACCAATGTTACGCGCACACTCGTTCGTTTCCTTACGCCACGGTTGAGGTATGCACCGAGAACCGAAGTCAGGCTAGCAGTGGGAAGGCTATGCGCACGGGGCCCGATTACGCTATCGCGTTCTACTCTTGAAGGCGAAGCTCAAGCGTCCTCCAAGTTTTTCACCATTTTTTTTTTTGGGGCGCGTGCCAGGTAGCATACGTCAGATCGCTTCACCCTCGTTGGAAAGTCGTGCGGTATCTTTCAACCGCAACGATGACGTCAAACCAGCGGTGTTAGAAGCTGAGAACGAGAGCGTCACCGGTAGTTGATTTTTTCTCAATGTCCTTCCGGAGCCAGCAACCGTGACTTCCTTCCGGTGTGCCGCTGTTCCTGCATTTCAAGCACGCGCAGCTTTATTTACGCCGCATAGCCGTCGACATGGACCCGATTCGGAACGCGCTTGAATAAGTCCCAGTGATTTCTTTTTTTTTTTTACTCTTGAGCTTGTGTGTAGAATTTTATACGTGCTTTTATCGTGCGCAGTTTGCAAAATTATATTTTGCTACGTTTGATTGCGTAGACACCAAAATACCAGGCGAGTGTAAAGCACAGAAACGTTCTTTAATCTATAATGTCACCTGTCTCTCTTGGACGAGGTTGTCTTGATCGCTCATTCTAGCTTTGAACGTTCATTCTTACACTCAGCTTCGTTTCTTCATATAATGAGGCATGTAAAATGTAAGTCGCGCTTCAGCTGTAAATATGATGAAAGGTAAAATGTTTGCGTTCGACGTAAGTTACAGAAGGTTTAATCGTGCTGTTATGCAGCAAAGAGTGCAAGTTACGTACAGATGCAACCGCCAGTTAGCGCCACCCATTGCGTTATTTGCAAAATATGTCGTTTCTGTTGACTGACCTTTAAGTGGACAGAGGTATCCAACACAGACGGCGTAAGAAGAATTGTTTCAGTTGTGGTAAAATGCCAGAAATGATAACGCCAGGAACAAGTAATTTCGGGTGGTGTTTCCCCCTTTCCACATTATATTCGCTATTCATTCGCTCTCCGGCGAAGCCCTTTAGCTGACAGGATAACCTTTTTTATTTCTTTCAGCCAGGGCAAAACGATGAGCGTGTATGTAGGCGCCCACCAAGCGACGAACCAGGAAGCAAGTGCTCTCGTGCCTCGAAAGTTTCCCAAATAACGCGATGAGAGCGCGAAGCATCAATTCCCGCCATCGTGCCTGCACGCTGTCGGGGGCTGCCCGCGCGTGCCGCGGTCGCCCGCGAGTGGCGCATCAATAATTGGGCGCCCCTGCGATGTTTTCTTCCTCGCCTTTTTTTTTTTTTTTTTGCGAGCGAAGGGAGAAAGATGACATTTCTCACGCGCGTGCGCGGCACGCTCCCGTCTACCCCTAATCTCTTTCATTCCCGACTCATATCTCCTTTTTCCTTCCCCTTACGCCTTATATTCTATCTTCCCGTAAACTTGGTTCGTGCCTCCACCCTCGCGCTCCCTCAAACTTGGACCAAACGAACCAGCATCCGCTTCCCTACCCACTTACACGTCACTGCTCTGGCCCCTTCTTTTTCAACTTCTCTCCCAAGCACTCCCTTTTTATCAGCCCTTAGTTGCTTCCCTTTTTTCTCCGCCCAACCCGACCTTCCGCTGCCCGGCTCCGCAGCGAGAAGCCTCTTCCTCTTTCCCCCACTCCCCACATTTTCCCCAATATATCGCGTTCAGCCAGGAGAGATTTTTCTTTAGCCGCCCATCGGCCGTGTCTCCCTAAATACCAGCGAGTCACCTTAAAAGCATTTTCGGAAAACATTTCTCTCGCCGCTTCAGTTTTAGTGCCCCTTTTTATCATTTATTTCGCTCTCTTCAGAACCCTCCTATATGTAGCAAAAAGAGCATGCGCGAAATGCCTTTTCTTCCCCTTTTCCCCTTGCTTCTTCCCTAAACAGCTCACGAATTCCCGCTCCGGCTCGAGTTTAACGTCTTTCTCATTTACCGCAAACACTCCTTTTCCTCCAAGTGCGCTCAGAAACGGTGCTGCTGTCTTTCTTCTTTCCTCTTACGTAGCCATAGAGTGTCTCGTTTTCCGTTCGTCACTCGACTCGCAACATTTCCCGCAGCACTTCCCTCTTGCATCGTGCGCGCGTCTCCTACTTTCCTTATTTATTTCTACCATAAGCTGCACCACCTCTAGCGTGCCGTGTACCTCGTCACATATCTTCAGCGTTTTTCCCGAATATCGAGTAACACTTGGTCAGGCTTTCTTTCTTGTATTTTTTCTCGCCCTCACTCTCTCTCTCTCTCTGTCGCTTCTGCTCTTCCTCCTCTCTATTTGCACCTCACAAACACACGCTCCCAACGCATTACTGCCCCTTTCCACCCTCGTCGCCACTGCTGTAGAAGACGCAGGAGAGCGTGGCACGAAATATGTCGGCCGAGTCAAAAAGTCACGCCGCGACACGAAATTCCACTCTGGGTCCGCGTTTCCCGCCTCCTCGGACGGACCACTCCACCTCCCCCAAATGAAAACGAATTACCCCTGCCGTCGTCTGCCTCTCGTCGCCATCTTGAACGTGCCCTCCTCCTCACAGCCCCCTCATCCCTCCCGACTCTACAGTCGCGCTCACTTATAAATCTATACATTTATGTTCTCGACGGCGACTCGTCCGCGAGCCTTTCGCGGTGCCTGCGTAACGGCGCTCGTATAAACGTACACTCGCACAGGGATAAACACAGCAGCCGCCTCGGCGGCAGTCGCGGACAGCTAAGAAACCGCGTGCGTCTCCAGCACCCCCCCCCCCCTCCCCTCCTCCTGCTTCCATACACGCTCCTAATAACGTTAGCGCAGGTTAGACGGTCGAGCGGCGCGCGTCCGAGCTGATGTCCAAGCATCAAGCCCACGCTGACCGCTACTCCCCAGTCCTCGCAGTAACGAGCACCATTTCTCTTTCGTAGCTTTCCCTAAATCAACTCGCGCTAGTGCACGAGCGTATATATTCCATAAAGCGCCGTTCTCACCGCGTCTCCCCCGTTTCCCCAGCCTCTTCGTACGGGCATACGTCACGAGCAGCGAACGTAAAAGCGGAAAAACGGACGGGAGCCCTCCCGAGTCCGATGCGGCTAGACCGTGAAGGACTTCGAAGGGGCGACTTAACTCAGCGTGTCCACACGCACCAGTGCCGCGCGAGATGGATTCGAGGAACGGCCTAACGATAATAACTTTTCGCGCATCTTTCACAGGTGCCCCGTGTCTATCTTGACTCCGCGGTCTACGGCTTTTATTTGTCTTCTTTTTTACGGTTAACTCATGGAAGCCATTCGGGACAGCCCTTACAGAACCGGGGCGCGCAAATTACAGCTGTTGCAAATGATGGTCACCATAAACAGACCATCACATTGCTCTCCGAGTAGGCTCCGAGTAACCGGCCTCCGCGGAAATGTGTGCGCGCTAAGGCGTTAGTGGTTTATGTGCCGTAAGGAGGTTTCCCTTCACTGTCCCCTTCTTTATACCTCACTGCCCTCCCCTTTTCGACCAGCGCCTTCACCGTTTGCCGAGTGTGTCCTCTCGAGAGACCGTAAAACGGTTTCGCCCCACCCATCTGCGCGGCAACTTTAAGGCGGCGTGACTCGGGAAATTAGCGTGTTATATCCCTTTATAGCGCTGCGGTTTAGTGTTCGGGTATACGAGAGCCAAGAAGATCTTTGGGCCCATTATGATTCCCCTACCTTGCTTTTTTCTTACGGTGCGGAGAAAACAATGAGAAATCGCCCACTTTTCACGCCGCCTGAGCTCCCCATGCTCTCAGACGCAAAGAAGACTGTATAGCGTTTGATTCGGTTTCCTTTTAGGTCGCTTCTTGTCGTCCTCTAACTTTTTCCTGCATCGGCGTGAGCCTTATTATTGTGTAACCTGAAGTTTCTGCCGGTTCCATACTGCGACAGGCACTTAGGCACTTGAAAGTGGGTTTGTTATGTCTGTGTTCTCCGTACTTCCGTCCATTCCGTTACGGGGCAAATAACTATCTTGTTCGTCTTCACCACCGGCACTGAAGGAAAAAAAAACAGGAAAAAAGGGAATGCCTACAATCTTACCACTGAGATTACGCAACCGATACTAATGGAGAATATGTGCGTTAACGAATCACTGTCAACAGCTTCTGGCTTCTTTTGCCTAAACGTAATAGCACGATGCTAGTAAGCTATTATCATGTGCATTCACAAATAGGCCTAGTTCAGAATGGTAGGCCCAATTATCAGCACTC